>NW_027186304.1:742377-742552 GCF_028583685.1 Petaurus breviceps papuanus
AAGGAAGGAAGGAAGGAAGGAAGGAAGGAAGGAAGGAAGGAAGGAAGAAAGAAAGGAAGGAAGGAAGGAAGGAAGGAAGGAAGGAAGGAAGGAAGAAAGGAAGGAAGGAAGGAAGGAAGGAAGGAAGGAAGAAAGAAAGAAAGAAAGAAAGAAAGAAAGAAAGAAAGAAAGAAAG
>NW_027186304.1:743559-785218 GCF_028583685.1 Petaurus breviceps papuanus
CACACACACACACACACACACACACAGAGGAACTCTCTGGACCAAAGTGTCCCTCCTTGGCCATTCATCACCTCTATATATTATTTCATCTTCTTAGAATATAAGCTTTTTGAGGACAGTGACTGTCTTTGATTTTTTATTTGTATCTTCAGACTTTATCTCATAATGAGTGATGAGTAAATTTGTTAGTCAGTTATTCGGAGGACATAACAAAGTGAGTTTATCCTTAGAACATTTGCAAGAAATCTGTCAAAATTTTAAGAAAACATTTTCCCAAAAATGACAAGATCTCTTCTAGCTCTAAATCAATAATGTTATAGTATAGTGGAGCTACCGCATTTGGACTCTATGATCCAAACCTAAGAAAAATGGTATTAAATAAAATAAAAAATGAGAAGAACCTCTATACAAGATTAAATATGCACAAATGAGTTTCATGTTAAAGCTGATATAATTTTTGGGGTATTGAGGTATTGAATCACACAACATTTGAAAAAAGGTAAAGATACTAAAAGATTAGGTTCAGCTAAGTGGCACAGTGGAGACACTCTGGGAAGTCACTGAGCCTTGTTTGCCTCAGCTTCATTTACATTTCACTGTTAAATGAACCAGGGTAGAAATGGCAAACCACTCCAGTATCTTTGTCAAGAAACTAAATGAAACAAAACTCAAATGTGGTCACAAAGAGTTGGACATGACTGAAACAACTGAACAACAATAACTAAAAGAGTGGGAAATACTGTGGATTTAGAGATAAAACAGGGAGATTGAGTGGGTACTTTGAATGGGAAGTCCCATATCTTCTTCAATCCTAGGAGTAAGATCATTTTGGGATAGCTCTAATCCTTAGGAAACAACTCCCCCCTATATCAAACCTAATATAACTTTGCAACTTCAACTTGCCATTCCTAGTATAACTCATCTACAGTGATTTAGAAACAAAAAATTCTATAGCTCTCCAAAAAACAAACAAAAGAAGAATGTTATACCTGATAGGAATTGAATACACAATGAAAACAAAAGGTCACTGGAGTCATAATTCAAGTGTCTTTTTAAAATTGAAAGACAAGTGAACTCAGTTCTGCTGACTCAGTTTGCCTTTGCTAGTGGCTAGATATGACTGAATCCTTTTTTATGCTTAAAGGTAAGGGTGGAAAGATGGGTTTTGATGGAAGTTAGGTTGACTTTTCCAAGTAGAGTCACTAGGAGCTGGAAATTAAGTACTGATTGCTTTGATTCTTTTCCCGCTCTGCTTTGAGTAACACTTCCCAGTGTGTTATTCTCTAGTGTTAATGTAGGAGATTCTGGAAACCAAGCAGTGACAGGCCAAAGGAAACCTATCTTCCAGTGCATAAGAAATCCATTCAGACACAGTCCCTGCAGTGTGGTTTGCTTGGGCTTAATGTACTTTAAAGACAAGACTTATCCTTAGCAGCTGGAAACTAGCCTTCACATAGAGAAGGTTTGTGTCAAAAACTGCTCAGAGATTTCAGACTCCCTTGTAGATCTTGACAATTGATTTTTGTTGTCATGTCTTGCCAAGTCCCTCATTTAATAGGAATCATTTTATAATAGTAAGAAAGAAGTTACAAGTCATATACAATCTGTCTCTTTTACATGTATGTCATGTAAAAATAGATATAATCAAAGTACTTGCAATTTTCAGGGCTGTCTTTTCTTAAGACATTTCACAGTGTTCAAAGGCTGTGAGAGGATATCTGATCCAACTGTTTCATTTTATAGGTGGGGAAACTGATGCCCAAAAGTTTAAGTAAACTTGCCCAATGGTCACATGGATGCTATCAGAAGAGAAATTTGAACCTAAGCTTACTTCCTCTAAATGTACTGTTTTTTTTTTCTATTGCATGTTGATCATTGATTACAGCATAGTAACAGAAACTAGGAAGGAGAGGCTTATAGTGGCTAGATAGATGGTCTAGGGGTTAAAGAGAACTTGGATTATGTCCTGTCTCTGCCACATATCCTATGTGTCCTGAGTATGTCAACCACTTAACAAACTGGGAAAATTTCTAAGACTCTAAGCTGCATAACAGTTGCTGATCTACATTGGGAAATCTCCTTCTGTACCAGGAAATCCCTATACCACTGAAATCTCCAGTCTAGGCCAAAAAGTGGGTGCTGGAGAAGAAGAAACTAGGCAGACCTGGAACTATTGGATTTTATTCTCCACTCTGCTATAGATTCTTAGGGGTGACTCTGAACAATTTCACAGCTTCTCTGTCTACAATTTACTCACTAAATTAATGGCCATAATATTGTTTTCTTCTGTAGAAGCAGCAGATGGACAGGAGGGGTGACATGGACCTTGAATTCCACACGTGTGAATTTGAAATCACATGTATTGAATTCCTTCCATGCCTTCTACATTCCATAAAACTGTAGTACCATATGTTGCGTAGCTACATAATATGAGATCCTGTTTATAGTAACAAGAAAATGTAAGGTATTTACTGTTGTGTTTTGTAGAAAGAATATCTAGGAAAGCCCTTGCTTCCATTTTTTTCGTAATACAACATCTTGGTAGCCTTTTCCTCACTTATCATACTTTCATAGCACAATAATATGGAATATTTATTGAAGACCCATGCTCTATTAGTATTGTTTGAAGAATAAAATAAAGCAAAATATTCTTCTGGGAGAAGATTTTTCTAATGATAATAATGTCACATTGACAGTGACCTCATTTATTTTACTTGGTACCGTTGAAACATGGTAATCTTTATGTGTGTGCATGGTGTATATGTGTGTGTTGTCATTTGCCTTCTCACTTTCCATTTTAGAATACTAAAGATACTACTGTTGATCTTAAAGGGGCGACTACGACATACAACCACAAAAGAGGTCTCTAGACACCTTGTCCATGGAAACTAGTGCCAGATGTTCTTATCCACACTAGATTCACTCTTGACTCTCATTGAACTGAGACATCTGGCACTGGGTAAACGTTACCATTGGCTTTACTGCTCCCTGAACTCCCCTTTCTTTTACATGATTGGATTCACCCTTGGATGAAAAGAAATTTACTTAGATACTAAAGTCACCTTTCATTTAAGGTTGCCCACCTGATTTGTCGATTAGTTAGCATCCCTAAATAGCAGAAATCATGGCATAATTATGACAGAGGCCAGACATAATTAAAGTATGAAGCATCTATCTCTATCTCACCCAAAGCGTGTTATCCTGTTTTGGGTCAATGGTCTTATACAACTTGTCAGAAGGTTTTGAAACTGTAACCAAATGTCAGCTGATTTGTTTGAGAGAATTAATTTAGCTTTCTTGTCTTTGAAGTTTCTTTGATGAGTTATACATTTGAATTTTGATGTTCTTGGAATACAGGGCATCGATATGTCAAGTTTACATAAAAAAGACCAGTTAAGCTTTCAGGCTACATACCCTAGGATCAAAATTCAGATCTAGCATGTACTTTAGAGGTCAATGAGTCCAATGCCCCCATTAGCAGATGAGTAACTGAAACATAGAAAGGTTAAGTGACTTTTCACAAAGGTAGTAACTCTATGAGGTAGAATTTGAACACAGGTTTTACTAATTTCAAGACTAGGTCTCTATCCAGAACACCATTGCCACTAGAGTGTCATGAATAAAAAAAAAACCTTACCAAAATGCCTCAGGGATATAATTGAAGCAGTTTGTTAGAAAATGTATCATAAAACCACTAAGTTTTGCAGTGTCACTTGGGGAAGTGGTGACATATAGAAAACCAGATGGAAGACCATACCTAGAATTTTCATTCTGTGTGCCTTGAAGTTCTTGTCCCTTTTTAGGGGGTTGTTTGATGTTCCCAAGGATTGAGTGCAAAACTGCTTCTCCCTGTCTTTAGGGCCAACAGAGGATCTTTCAGATTTTTGACTCATCTACAAAAGGAGTATTATGTAATGCTCGCCACCACCTCCTCCTTGCCTGGGAATTCTGAAATAGCAACACACAAGAGCGGGTGGTAAAATTGTCTAACATTTAACAGAGAGGCGAGGTTGCTTTACATTCTTTTCTGTGGTGGCAATTTATTTTGGGAGAGGAGTTATAATTGACATCTTCTCCACAATAAGCCTATATTCTAGCTGAATTTAACTCCCTCTTCTCATGCCAAACAAGTCTTGTGTTTTCATGAAATGATGCTGAGTTCTCCCTGGGGTGAGAACACATATGCAGATAAGCAACTTGTCCTCTGGCAGACCTCTGTTTTGGTGGAGTGGACCAAAACACTTGCCAAACCTCACTATTCAGATGTGTCCCTATCACATTCGTCACTTGTTTATGCCAGATGCTCTAAGTAAATACCTGGAATTTCACCAAAGAGGTAAAAGTGTTCCATTCTCGACTTTCTCCCTACTAATGTAATTTATTTATGTGGTGGGAATCAGGCTAATTTAAGAAGAACAGAATCACTGTTTTCTCCTCTATTGGGAAGAGGAGATATTAATAATAGCAATAATAGTTATGACAAGCATTTATAAAGTGTTTTCACATTTATTATTCAATCTCACCTTGATAACAACCCTGTACGGTAGGTAAAGTTATTATCTCCATTTTTGTGGATGAGGAAACTGATATGGAGATATGTAACTTGCCCCTGAGTGACATAGTGAGGAAGTTTTTGAAATGGGATTTGAAACCAGGTCTTCTTGAATCCAAATCCAACACTTAATATTCACTGCGCCACCCACCTGACTCTATGAATATTTGATCTATGTCAACACCAAATTCAAACTCTCAAAGTTGTATGATTAAGGGGATGAAAAATCCTTTGGTTAATATTTCATACCAGAAGTTTAATGAATTGATTTGGTATAACTTGAGCCCTATAATTCCTTACTAAAAAGAAGGGGAGGTAACCTTTAATGACTGAAATGCACTAACAAAAAACTAAATGACTAATAAAATGACTAACAGAAAAATTCTTTTTTATACAGGGGAGAATTACATCAAAAATATTGTTAACTCCAAAAGGTTAAAAGATTAAAAAAAAGAATTTTTCACATAACTGGCTAAGAATAACACTTGCTAGATGATAAATTTAAAATTAATTTAAGTAAATTTTATAAAATGATCAGAACAAGATTTGAAGAATATGAACACTCATGTATTTAATTATTATAAATTAGATTCATTCTAGTTCTATTTCTGTAATGGGAATGCAAATTTGGAAGATCTTCCCTGCCCCTAGGCTAAAGTGCACCTGAAGCCTGGGGAGGGAGGCTTGTTTTTCTGTAGATACTTCTTGATTGGCCAATGAGTCAATAAGGTTGTTACATTCTCTGAGCCAGGAGAAGGCTATATAAGCCCTGATGTGTAGCTTTGTTTTGGGACTCACTTTGAGAAGTGTTCTGTGATTTTGTCTGAATTCTGGGAAGCCGTTGTTGAGAGTCCCCCGGCTTTGAAAAACCCAGATGTGGAAACACAGATGTTGATTGGGTATGGATGTAATGGATGGACAGTTTGAAAAGCTGTCTACTTGATCTGTTTCTGTCTTGATAATTCTGCCTGTGTATTCTGAAGTTTGGGGTGCTGACCTTTTTCCCCTGAACAAGGTAAAAGATATATGGTCTGACTGATTAAAGTAAGCTTGTTAACCCATTTTGAGTTGCTTTCCTTTAACAAAGCAGATCCAAGAACCTGTATGGGCAGCAAACCCTGAGGACGTGCTTGGGGTGCTTGCTGCTACAATTTCCAAAGAAGAAAAGAGCCAAGATGTATTCAGGAAGGAAAAAACAAAACAAAGCAACAACCAAAACCTTCTCCTATCTAAGGAAATGATAGAACGTAGGCTTCACATTGGAAAGTACAAAATTTGGTGCATAACTAACAAAAATTTAATTGTTTAATCTAATCTGCTCACTTATAAACAGTTACTACTACTGATTGGAACCACTCTATTTTTCATCAGACTCTTAAGAGTGTGGCTTACCCTGAATATTTCTTGTCATATCTTGAGATTATTCAGGTTTGTCTGCAGTTTCAAGTCCCCTAAGGCATCTTTACCGGGTATAAACAATAATGATGTTGATGATAGCAATAGATGCTATTTTATATTGTTTTATAATTTATAAATCCCTTTATATCTATTGCTTAATTTATCCTCATGAGAATTCTGTAGGGTAGGTAATTTAGTGTGGTGGAACAGAAGAACCTAGTATTTAGAATCAGAGTATCAAAGTTTGAATCTGGGCTCCATGTGACCTTGCATCCCAGTTTCTTTATCTATAATATAAAGTTTTCATTAAATGGTCTCTTAGGTGCCCTATAACTCTAAAATCTATAAGCCATTATCCTCATTTTATAGATTAAGAAACTGTGACTCAGAGGAGCCTAAGAACTTCTGCAGACTCTGTTACTCCACAAAACTCTGTAAAAACAAACTCCCCTATTACTGCATTCCACTATTGAGGAAAGATCTTAGGCTTCATTCTCTGCATCTTTCTCAGAATTCCTGTATATTTTTCCTTTCATGGACAGAAATTTAAAGACAAAAGACATTGTTACTAAGGTCTATATTTGCCAGAGTGATTTCCCATAGATTACTCTTCTCCTAGGGAGGAGAAGGCTTTGATTCCTTACTGCCATTCAACCTTAGTCCTTTGCTCTTTAAAAATTGCATTTATGAGAGTCCAATTTGGATTGGATATTTACATTCATGCATTAAATGCTTCCTGTTAGCAATAAATTCAAGTTTTAGAAGTTTTTTTTAAAATTTCTACTTTCTAAAGATTGCTGTTGTTGTTCAGTATTGTTTAATTCTTTGTGACCCCTTGGACCTTATTTTCCATGGGGAAAAGATGGAAACGATAATGGAGTGAATTGTCATTTCCTTCTCCTGTGGATTAAGGCAAACAGAAGCTAAGTGACTTGCCGAGCTTAGACACACACAGCTAGTAAGTGTCTGAGTCCAGATTTCCAGGACTCTATTCTCTGAGTCATCTAGTTGTCTCTAAAGGTACAATCCCACTTTTCCCTAGGAAATGTCATTATATAAATGTCTTATGCCCTTTTGTTGACACCATCCCAACTTCTTCCCATTCTGTCCTAGGTTGAAACCAGACTTCTAAAAAAGAAAAAGAACTAAATAAACAGTAACTGCATCTGACAGTGTATACCACACTGGCTTGGGAGGTATTTTTGCTGTTCTGTCATTTTAGTTGTGTCTGACTGGGATTTTCTTGGCAGAGATACTGGAATAGTTTGCCATTTCCTTCTCCAGATCATTTTACAGATGAAAAAACTGAGGTAAACAGGGTTAAATGACTTGCCCAGCATCATATAGCTAGTAAATATTTGAGGTCAGATTTGAACTCAGGTCTTCCTGACTAGGAATGGTGCTCTATCTGCTGTACCACCCAGCTGTCTCAGAAGCACCACACATCTTTGCTGTGAGGAGGGAGGTACTTCATATCCTTAGATACCACATATCCACATGGAAAATGAAAGGGTCTCTAAAGAGATATAAAGTCCATGCACTATTTCAGTCATCCATCAAATATCTATTGAGTGCTTACTAGGTCCAATTTCTTTGTACAGAATGATGTTTCTTAGATTCTTCATAACTTTGTCACCTAAACCACCTTTTCTCATGTGGCATTGATTTAGAGAAAGTGATCCTTCCCTTACTTTTGTAACTGTCTTATATCTCTATGTCATCAGGTCCCTGACTTGACAGTATGAGCTTCTATCAGAATGTGAGCTCTGTGAGGATGGATATTGTTTCGTTGTTGTTTTGTTTTGTGTTGCATTTAATGATCAGCATTGTGATTGGAATCTATGACGTACTTCATAAATGCTTAGTGATTGACATATTCTGTGTATACGTGTGTGTGTGTATGTGTGTGTGTGTGTGTGTGTGTGTGTGTGTGTGTGTGTGTGTGTGTGTACTCAGAGGCACTATCTAAGCCGGGAAATGAAGAGGTGAGAGAATTTTTAATTCATAGTGAAGTATTTTTACTATAACATTTTAATCAGGAACGTAGAAGACACTATTGGACTCCTTTTCTTTTAGACAAAGCATAGGAAGCGAATTGCCCACGCCATGAAATCTTTCGTTGCATTTTTGACTCTCCTCTTTCAGAAAGGCCTTTTATGTGTGCATAATGAAGAATGCACAGATTAGAAAAGAAGAAAGCAAAGAAAGACATCTCATGCACCAATCATCTGTTATCAACAAATAGCTCAACTTACTGTAAGGACAACAGAATTTGTTTCCTTCATTGTCCGATGGGGGAAAAATGTTACATGTGATCACATTAAATTGCTGCTTTAGCAGAATCATTCCTTGCTGTAACTTCCAGACAGTGGTTACTATAACAGTGCTTTAAAGAAACATTATAACTATCAAAAAGGGTATCTTGTTGTTTAGCCATTTTCCAGTCATGTATGACTCTTTGTGACCCCATTTGGGGTTATCTTGGCAAAGATACCAGAGTGGCTTGCCTTTTCTCTCTCCAGCTCATATTACAGATGAGGAAAACGGATGCAAACAGGGGTAAGTGATTTACCCATGGTCACACAACCAATAAGAGTCTGAGGCGAAATTTAAACTCAAGACTCATCTTCCTAATTCTAGGCCTGGTACTGTAGTCACTGTGACACCTCATACCTTGAAATCAATAATCTGTGGTGTGTGTTTAGCTATAATCACTTAAAGAACAAAGGAATCAGTTAAATCCCACTCAATCCTGCTATGGTGAATAGGGATTTGCATTATTCTATACCAGGTGAGAAACACTTTAATTGGAAGGTGTTTTAAAGAGTATTCTTTCGTTGTTTCTCACAGGAGAGGATAGAGTTTCTTTAGAGCCAAAAGGAACCTTAGAATTTATCCACTGCTCTGTCCTCATTTAACAGGGGAGGAAAGTTATATGAAGCAATTAAGCAATGTACCAAAGGCCTCATAGTTAGCACTCCACATATTAATGGACCACGTTAGGATAATATTATAATCAATGATATTTCCAATCAAATTATTGCAGAAAATTAATTTGAAGAAATTCAGCAAACATTCATATATTTCATAACGAAATATAAGTGAATGTTTCTGGAATTAAAAAAACAACATCAACTACTTGTTCTTCAGGGCCATGAGGCTTTTTTTTATCTCACATTATTTCTTTAAGATGATTTTACTCCTGAGTCTATTTCTCATGAATTAACATAACTTCCAGCAGTGAGGAAATACCAACACAATAGTGCCTACATGTCACCTGTCAGCACACACCAAGATTGAGAAATGGGTTATTAAAAACAACTGTAAGTGTTGACTTGGAATTTTAAATGTTGTGGGCATCACATAGACCTAGGTTCTCTGATAACACCCTCAGTCAAATCATGCATCTCCTATGATAATACGCATCCATCCGCCAACAAGAGTACAAGTGATTGATTCTCTCCAGGTCCGAGAATCAACAGGGATTTTTTGTTAAAATGACTCTTCCTCCTGGTGTTCAGTTAGTGACTTCCACAACAATTCTAGTTCATGATAGTGACTAGGAAGGAGAAGGAACAAGTGAGAAAAAACTAGCCTGAGGGTTAACAGGTCAGATGACTGATTATGGAAGAATTCTTTCGTTATAAAGAAGTTTCCCAATTTGTCAAATTTTGGGCCCTGTCTGTAGACAGAAAAACAAAACAAAACAAAACAAAACAACTTTCTTTCCCTAGAGTTATTGTATCACAGAATAGCTACAAATCACAACTCTTGTCTCTCTTCTATTATAGCGCCAATTCTATGCCCATGTTCTCCAATGGGATTGTTAGTTAGACTTTTTTTTATACATGTATTTCTTTCATAAATGTTCTAAAAGTACCATGAATTTAGAGTCATTTAGGTTTGATAATAGTACATCTTGGCAGACTGCAACCCCAAATTCACATTTTCTTAAGTCTTCCTTTGAAAAGAATAATTGTTAAGAATACAGAATGAAAGTAATTGTTTAATTGCATAAGAGAATTTTAACTCAGTGAAAAATATGCAACGACTTTGTTCCCGTCTTGGCAATTAGTATAATTACATATAACAAGTGTTGGGTTATTTCCTTCTCTTCTCCTTTTAGAAAAAAAAAAAACAAGGTGAATCTTTCCACTCACTCCTGAAGTCGAAACTTGCCATTATTATTCAGTTTATCTATGTCCACATATACCTTTATTTATAGCTATATCTATATTTATACCTTCATATAGCTATATTTATATATACCAGAACATATTATATAATATATTGAGCTAAATATATTTTCCTTCACTGAAAATATATTTTACGTGACCCTGGTTCTATCACATGTCAACTATTGTTTTTTGCAAACATTTGTTCCATTTCTTTCAAAAGTCAATTTGATAATGGCACAGAAGATCATCATGGAGCAGTCATGTATCTTTATGAAGGAGCAGAAACCTGACTGTAGGGGCGGCCAGGTAGCACAGTGAGTAAGAGCACCGGCCCCAGAGTTGGGATGATCTGGGATTGAATCTGGGCTCTGATACTTAGCACCACACCCAGAAATAACTGGCCATGTAACCTTGAGCAAGTTACTTCACCCTAATTGCTTTAAAAAAAAAAAGAAACCTGACTGTAGAAGGGGAATCTTGTGGGGACACTTTATATACAGTATTCTTTCAGATTCCACATCATGAATGACAGGTGAACATGGCATCATTTTGCTTGGTCTATATTCTATTAATCTTTTTTGATACCAGATAAGTTTGGCCTTAGAAGGAGTAACTCATGTTGTAGGCAGCCACATTAATCAAATTATCAGATAATGGACATTCTTCTTAAGAGGAGGAGGGTGAAAGGGCCCCCAGAGAAATTTTTTCACCTCCTTTATGAAGTATTGTCTCTGATTCTTCCCATGATTACTGGATGTCTACCTGGAAGAACTTAGCCAAACTTCTGATGACTTCAAACTGTCAATGACTACAACACATGTCTCAGGGATATTTCAGTAAGTAGCATGACCTCAACATCAATATTGAATCCCAAAACAGTTAACTACTTAAAGGTAAATTCTTGCATGTTTCAAAAAGAAAGAGTTATGTGTAACAGGAGATAAAGTTTAGGGGCGTCTAGGTGACACAGTGAATAGAGTACCTGCCCTGGACTCAGGAAGACCTGGATTCCAATCCAGCCTCAGACACAACACAAAATTAGCTGTGTGACCTTGGGCAAGTCAGTTAACCCCAATTGCCCTTCCCCCCAAAAAAGCAAAAAAAAAGAGATAAGCCTTATATAGACTTTAAAATTGGGAAAGCAATATATACACATTTATCTCATCTGATCCTTAAAAAACTTGTTAAACAAGTGCTATCATTATTGCCCCATGTTATAAATAAGGAAACTGAGGTTGAGAGAAGTTGAATGTTAGATGAACAATAAACATTTGAGGTGGGATTTGAACCCACGTTTTCCTGAATCCATATCCAGCATTCTAGCTCTACGCTAGCCAGACTCCCCTAGTACCCAGATTGATGTCTGCAATTATGCTCTGCAATTGTACCATTATAGGATCACAGATTTAGAGTGGGAAGGAAACATGGAGTCCATCCAGTGCAACTCTTGTGCTTTACAGATGAGGAAAATGAGGCCCTTGGGAATTAAGTGACTTGCCAAGGGTCACACAGCTAGAAAATGAAAGTCAAGATTTGAACACCTGTCTTCTTGACGCAAAGAGTTCAGCGCCCTGTCCATCAGCATTCACAAATCCAAGAACAGTATCAATTTTCAGTAGTATTTAAAAGGTAACCCTGATGAGTAGAGTCATCCTTGAATACAAAGCACCAAGAAATCTGTCTATACATGAGCATAAAATGAGGAGAATATTTTTTTTTTCTGAAGGGACACATCTTCCGGCCAGTGGGACATCCGCCACTGATTAAGCACTTATTATATACCAGAAACTGCGCTGTGCAGTGGTGATATTTTAAAGACAAGCAAAAATGCCATCTCTAACCTCCAGAAGTACACATTCTTGTACTGTGGGAGAGAACATGCAAACTGCTATGTATGCACAAAACACAAAGGAGGCAATCGGAGAGGAAAGGCATCCACTTCAGGGCCTGGGAGAGGGATAGAGAGGAAAAGCTTCTTGCAGAAGGTGCTATTTGACCTGAGTCTTGAAGCCAGGCAGCAACAAAACAACTCAAGGGTCTCAAGTCCAATTTTTGTTAAACCAAGTCAATAAGAACTTATTAAGTACCTACTATGTGACAGACATGAAGCAATAAGCCAGGTGAATGTCAGGCAAGTGGAACTGTATTATATATTCAATGGGTTAACTCCCAAATAGTGATGCTTGCCTGTGGTTTTACCAGATATCATAGAATCTAAACTCCTTGAGAGCATGTATGTTTTAACTTCAGTGAATGGCTAGTATGGTGACTGAATCAAAATAGGCATTGAGGCTTTTTGAATCAATTCTTCAGAACTAAAAGTTAAAAAAAATGAGAAAATATAGTTCTTTAACTTTGTCATCATACTCAGAGAAAACTGTATTTTTGCTTTTTGTTTATGCCTAGTTTCAAGGATGTAGGAAACAATATGCAGAGGTTAAGTGACCTGCCCAAAGCCACATAAAGAGATCAATTGAAAAGCCTCACTCTGAACAGAATGAACTTGGAATCCTGTTCTCATGTCAATGAGCCCTCATGCCCTGAAATCATGAGTGATGATTTTGGCTAAATGTAGTTCAGAGGACAGAACAATTGAGAAAAAAGGTAGCTCAAGATTTGTCAATTGTCACTCACTGAAGACCCAAGCAATTTATTGCTACGATGGATTAATGATTGGGGAATCCAGGTAGTTTTCTATAAAAAACCAATCAGTCAATAAATCAGCAAATATTTGTTGAAGAGGTTATGTGTCAGACATTGTGCTGGGTGCTGGGTCACAAAGGAAAAAAAGAAAAAGTCTGAAATTAATGTCAGTCAATGAGAATTAGTAATAATACTAATTCTAATGACAGTAATAATTTCATTAGTATTTATGTTGAGCTTTGAGGTTTGCAATGTGCTTTACAATACAATCTCATTTTACCTTCACAACTTTGGGAGATAGGTGCTATTTTTATCCCCATTTTATAGTTAAGGAAACTGAGGCAAATGACTTGTCCAATCATAGTGTCTGAGACTGGATTTGAACTCAGGACTTCTGGACTTCTTTTCTTTTGTAGTCCCTTAACCACCTACTATGTGCCAGGCACAGTACTAAGTACTGAATTTAAGTCAGGGAGCTTATATTCCTTTCGAGGAGACAATATGTTGCACAGAACAAAAAAAAGATTTAGCAGATAATTGTGTTGGGGGGTGCACTAACATTGGGGAGTATTAGAAAAGGCCTTGCATAGAAATTGAAGCTTGAACTGACTTTTTTATTTTTGGTAGGACTATTGGACAATAAATATCTCCCATATGAAACAGTTCGAAAAGGTAAAAAAAAAAAAAAGGGTTTTTTTGAATCATAGTAGCAATCCCCTTCCAATCATAGAATGTCAGAGCTGAAAGGGTCCTTAGAGATCCTCTAATTATTCCTAATGTCTTATTTTAGAGATGAAGAAACTGAGGTCCAGGCTTGTTAACTAGCTTGCTAAAGGCAATACAGCAAGCCAGGTGGAGCCAGGCCTAGATTCAGGCCTCATGACTCCCACACCAGTGCTCACAAAACTGTGCCTTGCCCTGAAGCTCATGAGTTTTGTGAGTTTTTGTTTGAAACACTGAGCTGGGAGCAGCATTTCCAAAGTTCTTATTGCTGTACTATAAATAAAGTGTTGGCTCATTTAAGCCCTGGGAACTTTAGGTAAATTTAAATAATAAAGAGTATGATTGCACGAACTGTTCTAATCCACCTTTATTAGAAGACTAGAGAGTGTATTTTACATCCTTCCCTCTCACACCATCCAGGATGCTTGGAAGGGCAATGACTCATCAGGTCATGGTACAGCAAACTTGATATCTTGCTTCAACTCTTATGCAGGTCAAGGTCATCACTGAATTGGCTGATTAGCTCATGTGTGGTTAGCCATAATCTTTGCCACTTACTATTCCCATCTGCTGTGCCAGCAAGTACCAAAAAAGGAAGGCCCCAAGACTTGTGCTTTAGATGTACATGAGATAAAGTACCATCAATTACTTTGGAGAAATGAACAATTTCTTAGGAACTGTCTTGCTATTTAGGCTATGTTTCTGGCATTTGATACTGAAAATGCAGCTTTCAATTTAAATTTCATTTAAAAACTCTACTTTCAGGTAGACTTCCAATCTGTTTGTTTGTAAAAATGCATACGTACATGCATACATACATACTTACATGCAATGGTGAAAAGAGATCTGGATTTGGTTTGAGTGTTTTGTAATCCATAAAGTGCTATATAAAATGAAAGTTGTTATATATACGTAGATAACAGCAAGTCATGATTCAATATACTACTGTGTTTGCCCGATAATAAGACACTGTCTTATTATTATTTTTGGAAAGAAAAACACCAGAGGGCTTATTTTCAGGGGAGGGCTTATGCTGTCCTGCCTCAGCTCTCCTCCGCGGCACTGCTATCAATGGTACCAGCAAGCAAATCACTGGGGAAGAACAGGATGATGCGCTCACTGCTGCAGCTCTGATTGGATGCAGTTCGGAGCGCGGCTTGTGTGGGGGGGGGGGGGGGCGGTGCTTACAGAGGGTACCATAATGTAGCGTGTAGCACAGGGGATCACCTTCACTACAGTAGCAATCTCAATAGGGCTTATTTTCAGGGGAGGGATTATTTTAGAGGAATCTTACACAGTAAGGGGAGGGCTTATTTTCGGGATAGGTCTTATTATCGGGGAAACATGGTAGTCTTTAATACTTTCAAAAGCTGGCCCATCTCTCAGTTGACAATAACAGGCAGGACTGATCTTTAGCAAAATGTGGAGTGGACCAAGTTTATTACCAGTCAGACCTGGGGTTGGGCAGGACTGATTCAACTCTGGGGATCTGAGTCTTGGAAACCAAAAAGATCTGTCAGGCTAGGCAGATAAAGGGTCGGGAAAGTTCCAATAATGGTGGCAAGAGGAAGTCTCAACATGCCTATAAAATATCTCTCTACAGGCAACAGGGAGGCTCATGCTTAAAGGTAGGCTATCAGCATTGAGGATACAAAGGCCTGGAGCAATGTCAGTGTGATTTGGCTGCAGTCACTAGGAAAAGATTGAGAATGTCAGACTGCATCGCAGGAGGAGCAATCCATAGCGGGGACCCATTGCAGTGAGTAGGGCAGGGTTCCTGTCCTTAAGGACTTCATGTTCTGGGCAGGGTGTCAAATCAGGAACGGCAGGGGCAAGGAAGAAATATTTATTTTTATCGATTAAGTTTGTTTTAGCTGTATTATAAACATGTAATATTGATGAATTAAAATTATACACATTTATTTATTTCCTTAGTTATTTATATCCTTAGTTTTTATTTACTTATTTCCTTAGTTCCTATTATGTGCTAAGTATTTTGCCAAGCACTGTACAAAAATTATATGAGACACAGGCAAAATGTAGAGACTCGGTTACTCAAGGTCAATGACCTCTAATTATTAGATGAACCTATGCCTTTGGCAGGGACATATTTCAGAAATGTATTTAAGAAGAGACAGGAAGCAGTCAGTCAATGAACGTTGATTACAAACCTACTATGTTCCACATATTGTGCCAAATTCTGAGAAAAAAAGGCAAAAGTCATCCTTGCTCTGAAGCATTTCACTATCTAGCTGTATGATACGACATGAAAAACAATTATGTACAAACAAGCTAACTAGAGATAATCAGGCATTGGAATTAAAGGGGTATTAAGAAAAGCTCCTTAGAGGAGGTACAATTTTATCTAGTACTTATAGGAAGCCAGGGCCATTGGGTGGGAGAGATGAGGAGGGAGAGTATTCCAGGAATGGAGGTTAGCAAATGAAAATGCCTAGAGACTAGAAATAGAGTATCTATTTGGAGAAATAGCAAGGATTGCAGAGTATGTGAAGGGGTATAAAGCATGAGAATTCTGGAAAGGTAGGATAGGCCAGGTTTAAAGGGTTTTGAGTGCCAAACAGAGAGTTTTATATTTGATCCTGGATAAGGAGCTACTGGAACATTTTTAAGTGGAGGCAGTGGGCAGGTGACATAGTCAGATATGTACTTTATGCAGATTAATTTGGTATCTGAGTGGAGGAAAGGCTGGAGTAGAGAGAGGCTTGAGACTGACTAACTAGAAGGTTACTGCAATTTTCCAGGCATGAAATGATGACAGCTTGAACCAGAATGGTGGTTGTTTCAGAGGAGAAAAGGGAGGCATATAACAGAGATAGTAAGAAGGTAAAATTGATAAGATTTGGCAACATATTGGATATGGGGAGTGAGAAAGCTAGAAGTGGATGATGACAACTGGGTTGCTAGCTTGTTTGATGAGGAGGATGGTGGTATCCCTGACAGTAACGAAGTTATGAAGAAGTGAGGGTTTGGGGGGAAAGATAAAAAGTTTTGGAAATAGTTATATCTATAGGATATCTATTTTAAGTTATCTAATGGGTAGTTGGATATAAGAGTCTGGAGGTTAGGAGAGAAGGTAGGGAAGGAGAGGGTAGATCTGAGAATCATTAGTGTAGAGATGAAAAATTGAATTCATGGAAGGTGATGGGATCATTAAATGAAACAGTATAAAGGAATAAAAGAGGGGGCCCCAAGACAAAACTCTGAGTGATGGACACTGAAAAAGAGTCATCAGACAGGTAGGGGAAGTAGGATAGAATAGTGCAATTGAAACCTAGAGAGAAGAGGATTTCGAGAAGAGGGGGACTGACAGTGTCAAAGGATCCAGTGAGGTCAAGAAGGATAAGGATTGAAAAAAAGAAAAAGCCATTAGATTTGGCAAGTAAGAGAGCATTGTCACTTTGGAAAGAGCAGTTTCAATTTAATGATAAAGTTAGAAGCCAGACGATAAGAGAGTAAAAAGAGTGAGAAGAGAGGAAGTGGAGACATAGACTAAAGATGATTATTTTAGCCAAAAAAGGAAGAAGAGATATGGGATGGCTATAAGGAATGTTTGAATGGATTGGTGGATGGATGGATGGATGGATGGATGGATGGATGGATGGATGGATGGATGGATGGGTGGGTGGGTGGATGGATGGATGGGTGGGTGGGTGGATGGATGGATGGATGGATGGATGGATGGATGGATGGATGGATGAACTGAAGGTTTTTTAGAAGGTGGTTGAGATATGAACATATTAGGACACAGTAGGGAAGCAGCCTGGAGACAAGAAGAAATAAGTAAGATGGAAAGGATGATAGAGTAGGATCATTTGTGCAAGTAGAGAGATTTAGTGTGTCAAGGAGAAGGGTCACCACTTCATGTGAGGAAGGATCTGAAGGAAGAAATAGTGGCAGAAGGTATACTGGTGAAGTAAGATGAGGAAGAGGGGAGAAGAGAGAGCTCTTAAAGAATGGATTCATTTTTTTCCAGTAAAATATGAGTTTTTCAGTTGAAAGAATGGGAAAGGGGAAAGCATAAAAGATTTTAGGAGGGAAGAGAAGCTTTGCAAGACCTGCTGTGGTGAGTGGGACAGTAAATTATTTATGAAGGTATAAAAGAATTGCCTTGCCACAATGAGGACTCAGTAGGGATTAAATAACACAAATTTGAAGTGGACGCAGTCAGCACTGTTTTATGACTTTCTCCAGTTTTACTCAGCAGCAGGTGAATAGAAATAAAAGATGATGATGGGAGTAATTCAAGGCTGAGACTTGGCAGGGTGAGATCAGTGATACAATAAAGGGGACAAGGGACTTAACAGAAGAGGGAAGGGTGGATTTGAACTGATTCTTCAATCAGTCAAGATGGGGAAAAGAAGTGAGTGTAGTTAGAGCAGAGACAGTAGCCTAGAAAAGAATTGAGTAGTGGAGATATTGGAGGTCCCTAGATTGTGAGGAGGAGAAGCAAGGTTTGGGACTGCAAGGCAGAGGGAGAGGGGCCTGCAAGCCAGGCACTGAACTCATGAAGTAGTGGAGTATCTTAGATGAGGTAGGGGCTTTGGGATCCAGAGAAAGCCCGAGCTCTCCTTGAGTCCTTGAGGTATGGGCTCTGGGAACCTCCCTTGGATTCTTGATTAAATCATCCCATTTGATGAGGCATTTGCATGAGGCCATAAACCTTTCATTGTGGCTGAACCCAAGCCACTGTTACTAGACTTCCCACCTTTGTGACTATCAAAGTGTCAATCTATCCTTGAACTGGCCTAGCCACCATTGTCTGTAATCTCCATATGGCCTCCCAGCCTTAATCACTCATTGACCTCATTAACTCCTCCTGAAGACCTTCCCCAAACTCCTCCTCTAGATCACCTGTAAATTCCTCCCACAACCTTCTGCATATAAGACCCCATCCTATCTTCATATTAGTGAGAGTGCCATAAAATAGTGAGAGTGCCATAGAATGCCATAGAATAGTGAAAGTGCCATAGAGTTTTCTAGCACAGACTTACTCTGTGTCTAATGCAAGCAAACTTTTAAAAAATTTTACTTTTCTTTGGCTGAAAAGACTAGAGTCTAATTCATTCAGCAGAACCTGGTGTGTTGGTATTTTGGGGTCTCCAGAGCAACCCTAACCCTCTTCAACTGGACAACAGCTAGCTGATTTTTTATTGGGTAGTAGGTATGGACTGAGTAAACCTCAAAGGAGGTGAGGTTACTTAGTGATAGTGGTAGAGGAAGAGCTTTAAAAGGGCAATGAAGAGCAAGGAACATCCCAAATCCCCCATGTCAAACGATGGAGGGAGGAATGAGGGAAAGCACGAGGAAATCTGGAAAAGGAGAATGGTTGTGGGAGGTGCCGTATCATCAGGAGGGAGCCAGGATCAGTGAGGACCCGAAGATGGAAAGAGCAGGAAAGGAAAAGATTGAACATGAAATAAATTTTGTTACCTCTGGAACAGGCATGCAGAGAGCATAATAGGAGTAGATAACTTTAGAATGAGACTTTGAGTACTGGGGGATTGGGCTGAAAGGAATGGGAATTAGGGATTAGGTAGTGGGGGAAGGATAATGAAGTTTGAATGATAACAGCCAGGGGTCCAGAATCACTGGGATATGGTGGATATGAGTAGGTGGATTTTGTTAATCATTGATAAAGGAGTTCAGGAAGGTTATCAGCATCCTAAGGGATTTTGCCTTATAGTAGAGTATTCTCAGGCATTTAGGCAATTCAGGGAGGGCACAAGTGAAGGGAACCAAAGGAATGGCATTATTTCCCTTCCCTGAAGACAGGAGTATGTGAGAGTAGGAGATGTGGTGAAATGGTATTTTACTCCAAGTAGGAGATGTGGTGAAATGGTATTTCTATTCTTTCCTGAAAAGAAAGAGATTGGTGCTCAGTGGGATAAAATTTTCTTCCCTTACTCCATTGCCACATGGGTATGGAATGGAATGACATATCTCTTCTTTTCTTTGTAATGACAAGCAAAGTAGAACTTTGCTTCTTATTTCAGTTATTCAAGTGCTTTTAAGTGTCACCTTTGATTGTATCAAGAGTCTCTGTTGGAAAAAAAAGCATGTATTGTGTTGCCCTTAATAGGCCTAAGGGAGTTTGAAGACCTTCCTTGCCCTTAATAGGCCTAATGTAATCAAATGGAGCTCATGGTGGGAGGAGCTTGGTGAAAGACAAGAAGGTAGAACAGGAAGGAGCAGAGTAGAGAAAAGCTTGAGCAGATCTGGGAAAAAGTGAGCTGAGAGAGAGAATTTTTGTGATGTAGGCACTCCTTTGTTCTGTCTGTGTTGATGTTACTTTGTCAGATGAAAGCATTGTCTGTTTAAAGAGGACTTTACTGTTGATTTGTGTTTGATTTCTCAGACAGAAATCTTGGATGTTGATTTGTGTTACTTTGTCAGAGAGAAAGTCAATTTAGATGATAGTGCTGGGAATGTGTATGAATATTGTAGCTCTGTTAAACTTAATGTGTGTAAATATTGTTGTAGCTCTGTTAAGCTTTGTCTTCCTAGAAACAGAAACTGTGAAGGGCTTGGAATGGAGCAATCCCTGAGAGCTGAGATATAAAACAGGAGTGGAAAGCTGGCTACTTGTGAATCCAGGCAAGAGTCAGGTGAATCCAGGCAACAGCTGGTAGTGTTCAGACTGTGGAAGAGGAGTTAAGGGGTTTGGAAGCCAGCCTCAAGTCAAGATGACAGAAGACTTTACTTGGGTTCTCTGCATTGACTGATGAGATTGTGACTTACTGTGACCTAGGGGTGAATGGTATATGTACTTCCTGCTACCCATTGAGGATGATTGGCTTGAGGATGATTGGAAGCCAGCCTCCAGTCAAGATGAAAGAGGGTTTTACTTGGATACTGTGTATTGATCAAGGAGATTGTGACTTACTGAATGATATGTTTTGCTTAAGACTATGTGGGCACCTTAGTAATAAGTTGTTATATATATTGTTGTGAATGTTGTGCTTTAGTTTCCTTGAATGATTTGCTTTAGTTTATTGCTGAATAAATAGAAAGTTCACTATACTATGGGATTAGATGCTTAAAGTTATTCACTGCAGCAGTCCTCAGGGGCGCTGCTTGTGATTGACTTTATACTTTTATAAGGCAGGAGACCAGACAGGAGACTTGTCCCAGTGGAGAGAATCTGAGAATCAGTGAATGGGTATGGATTGAAAAATATGTATATGTAAAAGGTTAAGCACATCCTGAGGGTCTGGAATACCTGAAAATTATCATACAGGGCTCCAACAGTTGATAAGATAGGTTGCTGCTGAAGTATAACTATACTATGCCAATATTTAATCAAGTACAATAGGGCACATGTATCAAAGCTGAAAGAAATTTAAAAGAAAAATAAAAAGCAAATGGAGAGATTCTTTTTGTACATATTACATTGAATACATTTAACTTAATACCTACATGAAGTGTAAAAGAAACATCAGGACTGAACAAGCTCTCTGTAAGGATTGGAGTCCCTCTTTTCTGTGAAGTTTCAATCATTCCTGATTTAGCTGGCTGCATCCATGAGACAAACCCAGTGAGGGTATCCTACTGAGTTGGCAATGTATCAGCTCCTTTCATCCATCTTCCTTCATTAACTAGCTGACGGATACAGTTGACCAAAAGCTCCCATTATATTCTGTTGACTAAGCTGGGAATCTTGAGGGGTTTGTTCTGGCTCTTTTCCCATTCTCTTTTCTTTTTGATCAATAATCATTCACTGCCTAGAGTAAATACCAACTATTTCCCTATGACTACAGCTTGGCTAAAACTTTGTTCTGTCTTATTTGACAACTTTCTAAATAGAGAACTTTGTATTTTTAGAATCTAACAACCTAGAAGAGGGTAAGATTTTTGGTTTCATGTACTTTCATTTGAGTATAATTAAATTAGGCAATCAAAGTCCTTTATGACCTGTCCCCCACCACCTTTCTATTTTTCTTACATCTTCACTCACATGTGCTCTGTGACTCCTAACCTCCTGTTTTTCAAAGAAGATACTCATTCCATCTGATCTTTCTGGGCATTTTCATTGTCTACTTGAGATGTTTTAAATTCTCCCTCTCCCTCTCCTTCTCTTTGTCCTTGCTGACTGTAAGAGCAAAGCACCCTAGCATAGCCAGGATGGTTGCTAGCATAGTTTCTTTCATCTGTATTTCTAAAGGAAGGCAACTTAAAAGGGGTTAATCTTATTTCAATCATATATATATATATACATATATATGTATGTACATATATGTATACACACACACATATATATGTATACATATGTACAAACAAATTATAAGAAGACAAAAAATACAGACAGAGAAAATCACACAATTCAACAAACAAACAGACAGGGCTTCTAACTGTCTGACTATTACATACATACATAGTTACCAGAGAGAGAAGCACCAACAGCTGGGTGTGGGCCTTCTTGAAAAACAAGAATTCCCCCAATCAAGCCCCTCCTGTTGGGTTCCACTTGAGGCCCATTAAGGGGCAGAGAAGATCTTCAAATTCGCTTACCATCACTGACTTGCTTCTTTCACAACCTAAGTAAAATATAACCTCCTCCAGGAAGCCTTTCCCAATTCCCCTTAACACTAGTGCTGTCCCTCTGTTCACTACCTTCCATTTATTCCATTGAAGTATACATCCTGTTTGTAAGTAGTTGTTTGCCTCCATGGTGGTCTTCTCTATTAGACTGTAAGCTTCTTGAGAGTAAGAGCTGTCTTTTGCCTTTATTTTGTTTTGTCATTTGTGATGTAAAGTAATTCTCTTTGCCAAGAAAACAGACACAATATGAGACTTTACTTTGGGAGACCTGCTTTTTCTCTGCTTTTAGTTTTCATCTCCTGACCCTCTCAAGCAAGGGTCCTATTACTTCTTTCTTCTTCTTTTTGTTCCTAGTATATCTTTTTTTTTTGTTTTTATTATTATTAGTATTTTTTAGTTTCCAGCATTCAATTCCACAATTCCTTGACTTTCACATTTTGCCCCCCTCCCTCCCCTCTCCCCCATGGCGGCATATAGTCAAGCACAGGATCTGTAAATACTTTCACATTATACATTAGTCAGGTTATAAAGACGGACCTAGTATATCTTTTGAAAGAACCTTATTTTTGTCTTTAGTTTCTTTGGCCAGCCTCATCTCATTCTGAGCTTTAGCATTCTTGACACTATTTTGGTAGGACTATGCCAAACTCTTATATTCATTTTTTCTTACCTGGCCTTCTTTCATTCTTTTGTGCACAAAGGAACAAAAACAACAGAAAAAGACAACAAAAAACTCTAAACAAAATGAGACAACTAAGTTGGTTGGTGAGTTCCCTGTGTGCTCACAATGGTCTCCTCAGACAGATTCCATGTATCCCCATTCTTTGTATCATTAGAATCCTAGGCTTGAGTATCACTCGTGCCTCCTGGGCTGACTTTCTTTGAAGCATTCTAGTCCACGAAATCCCAACTATCTTTCCTCTGAACATTATGGAATCACATGTCTCCAAATGTATATTGCTTGTCAGACTATGCTTGGATTTGCTGTTCTTTTCTATCACAAACTTTTAGTCTAGGATTGACTGAATTAACTGTGCCCTCCTCACAGGTTTCTTATCATTTCTACCTAAGCAACCAGCTTTTCTCTACTGATGAGAATGATTCAAAATAGAATCTCCCTTTTTTTCTTCTCCACCTGAAATTATGACTAAGACACAAAAACAAGCTATCAGTTGCTATGTGTTTTTGTTTGTGTGTGTGAATGTGTGTGAGAGAGATACAGAGACATACATACATACATATATATGGAGAGAGAGACAGAGACGGACAGAGAAATGGAGATACAGAGAGATGGGGGGGGGGTTCCCAGCAGGTGCCTGAATAATGGAAGTCCCGCATCACTATTATATCATGCTTGTGATGTTTGCAAACTCTGAGTCTATTTCTTCAATGAGTCCAGGTGACTTGTATTATTCTCTTTCCTTTGACCTTTACCCAGATGCTTTTCATCACACCTAATTGCTTTGGCTCCTGCATTTTTTCACATGACTATAAATTTCTAATATGGGATGTTACAACCCCACTCTCTTTTAACTTATCCTGTTTCTTTGGAAAAAGGCATATATATGTATATGCATGTATATCCTGATCCATGTTCTTCCAGTTATGGATTTTATCTCACCAAGTCATAGTTATATCTTTAAGGTCTAATTTGTCTCCTTTCATTAAGATAACTAGTTTCTCTAGATTATTGCCTGAACTTTGCACATTTGTGTTGAAGTCATGAGTTTTATAATGAATTTTAGCTTCTATGAATTTCTGTGTCTCTCAGCTACTATGTCTTCTTTTGCTAGCTCTATTCTCTATAAATATTTGACTCGGGAGATATACATACTTTTCTTCCCACTTATTTAAACTTTAAAGCCCTTTTGATTATGTTTGTAAAGACACTTCATTTTTATTATCACTGAAATTTTTTGAAACTTGAGTCAAATAACTCATCTTTTGAGTTTCCTACTCTCCATAAGAGCCAGTAAGTAGATCATATACATTATGATGAATTATGTGGTCCCTTATTTGCATCAGACTGTGGCATCAACAGACCTTTGATCTGCTCTAGAGAGCTAACCCTCACAGATGAAGCATTTG
Source organism: Petaurus breviceps papuanus (assembly GCF_028583685.1). Taxonomy (NCBI): domain Eukaryota; kingdom Metazoa; phylum Chordata; class Mammalia; order Diprotodontia; family Petauridae; genus Petaurus; species Petaurus breviceps. The sequence continues at coordinate 767,701 of NW_027186304.1, forward strand.
GCTAAAAATTTCCAGTAACTCATGTGATCAATAAGCATTTCTTATATTAGGCAAAGTTTTCCATTTTTAGCTTGGATCATAACCCTATGAATCCACATATTTAGCACAGGAAGGGAATGTAGAAGCCTCTTTGTTGAACCCCTTCATTTTACAGATGAGGAATCTTGAATCCCAGAGCTTAGTGAAATGGCTCATACAAAGATAGTAAATGGTGGAGCAGATATTTGAGCCTATGTCCAAATCCAGTGTTCTTCCTCTATACAGTCTATTCTTCAAAAGAGATTATTCTGGATTAGAATCAGAGTAATAGTATTTTAGAAATCAAACTTTACACCACAAACATCATAATCTCATCTAAAATATTCTTAATAAATAGTCTTCTGGTCTCTGCTTAGAGACCTCCACTGAGGAGAAAATGCTTGTAAGTTCCTTGAAGTCAGAGACTGTCTCTCATTTGTATTTGTAAGTTTTCTTGTAGAACATAAACTCCTTGGATATAGGAACTATTTCATTTTAGTGTTTTATTCCTAGCACATAGCAAAATGCCTCATTCATAGTAGATGATTAATACATTATTGCAGATTAATTGATATTTATTTTTAAAACAGCCCATTTTATTTTGGAATATCTTCAATTACTAAAAATTTTGTTTATGTGACACTGAGGCATGTTTTCCTAAATATTCCCCTCATTGCTCCTAAGTCTTGTTCTTTTATCCAAGAGGAATAAACCTACTTCTTCTCCCACAGTTCAATGCTTCAAGCTGTTATATCTCCCTTAGATTTTCCCACCACCAAATTTTCATATGTTCTTTTTGGATAAAGGTAAAGTCCATAGTAAAATATGAACTCCTTAAAGGTGGGGATTGTTTCATTTTCATTTTTGTGTCTACAGTATACTACCCAGTGCCTTGTACATAAAAGCAATGAAAGAATTCTCCTTCAATTGAATTGGTATTTAACTCATATGGCATGATTTATGTTGCCCCTACAATATGGATTTGTCTCTTATATATGCCAACCTCAGCTTGTCCTTATTAAAATGTCCCCAGAATAGGTACAACACTCTAGATGTGGTCTGACAAGGACAGAGTACAACAAAACTGCTCTCCTTTATTCTGTATTTGATACTTAAAGAAACCTAATTACCCACTTTGGCTAGTATATTACACTGCTGATTCACTAGAACCTAGAGGTCTTTTTAATATATATTCCAATATCTCTCCCTTTTTGTACCTGTGCAATTGATTTTTTAAACTCAAGGACGAGATAGTATTTACCTCAATTAAATGTAATTTTGTGAACTTCAGTCCTCATTCTGACCTACTGAAATATGTTTGGATTTTAATTCTACCAGGAACCAAAAATGCTGACTGTCCTATAGAGGATTTATGAAATTATATGGACATGAGTTTGACAGGATGGGAAAGTGTGAGTGGATTGTGATCAGCCTTGTCAGAGAGAATATTGAAATTGATTAGCTCAAGGATCCATTAAAATTAGCCCATACTCTGAGTGTTATCTGGAGTCTCCAACATCCTTTTGAGAATTTGTGAGCTCAAAACTCTTTTCATAATAATATTGATATTTTAATGCAAGAAATATTAATAGTCCCCTCATAAAAAAAAGCTTTGGGGCAGGGAGTGTCTTCAACAATTTTTAATAGTACAAAATTGTCTTGGAACAAAAACAGTTTGAGGTATGCTGAAGAAAGTATTCAAGTTCTTTGTATCATCTGCAAATTTGACACACATGTCACTAATGACTTCATTTATGTTAACAGTTCTGGCCAGAATAGAATCAAGGGAAGAGCCCAGGCCATCCCACTAGACTCTCCTCAGAATTGACATGGATTCTTTAATCATTCTTTAGGTTCTGCAAGTCAACAAAGCCTGGATTCAGTTAACTGTGCAGTCTGCCATTCTACATCACTCCATTTTTACTGTAATAATATCATTAGAAACATTGAAATACTGATATAAGGGCAACTAGGTGGCAGAGTGGATAGAGTACTGACTCTTGAGTCAGTAGGACCTGAACTCAAATCTGGCCTCAGATACTTACTCGCTGTGTGATCTTGGACATGTCACTTAATCTCAATTACCTCCTCCCCCCCCCCCAAAATCCAGATATATTACGATCACAGAATTTCCTTGACATTATAATTTACCTAATAAAAAAGGAAATGAGGTTAGTCTGGTGTGACTTGTTCTTAATGAAAACACATTGGCTTTTAGTGTTTTCCTTCTCTCCTCTTAAATGTTCACAGAAATTCCCTTAAATAATGTATTTTATAATATGGTCATGAATTGATACCAAATTTGTAATTATAGACTTTTGGAGGTGTAAGTTGCTTCATATACTATCTATTTCAACTTATATCTGAACGGGAATCTTATATATAATGTCTACAACAAGTGTTCATTCACCCTGCTCTTGATGATATGCAATAATGGGTAGCCCATTTCATATTAAGGCAAAAGTAAATTATTATTTTAGCTGCCTTAATGGTGATGACAATTTTCCTTTCTGATTTAAATTTATTTCCGTGCAATAATTATTGGTTATTCTTAGTTCTGCTATCCAGTTTTCAATGGAACAAGTCCAAAACTTGTACGAAATGCTTCTTCAAATACTTAAGGATAGCTTTCGTATCCCTCCTTAAGTCTTCCTGTCTATAAATTAACTGTCTTAATTTAAAGCCTTAAACCTTAAATAGCATGGCTTCTAGTCTTCTTATGATGACGGGTAGCCTCTTTGAAAGTTCTCCAGTTGATCATTGTCACTTTCACGATATGGCACCTAGACCTGAAAATAGCATGGCAGATGTTGTTTGACAAGTCAGAATACAGCAAGGTCATTGCCTCCCTCGTTATGAACGTAAAACATTTTCTACAGAATCTCCAATCTGCTGAGAAAATGTAGCTCACCCTTCCCTGCCCCTCCTTGCTTTTTGATCCCTCTTTCCCATGTGAAGAACCAAATGCTGAAGACCGTAACTCAGAAGATGGTGGCATGCTTTGGAACCGAATCTTCTTTCCGCTATAGCACCTTGCCTTGCGGCATTAAACGCTTTTCCTTAGTGCTCATTAAGCTGTTGGTCGTTCAGCGACTCCTATTTACCATTGTTCTGTGGGCACATCAGGTTAATTTGTACTTCAGAATATCTTTGTAATCATTCTTTGGCAAATTCTGCTCACCTCGTTCCATCTCACTGGTTGGGTGGAGTCTATGCAGATGCTGTGACGAGCAGCAGCACCATAGCAGGGGTCACATGCATGACTGCGAACGGATGAACATACAACGTTAAATGAGCTTATCTTACTGCGTAGTGCTTTGTGTTGGTAATATTGAATAAAACTGCCTGATGGATCTGCAGCCATTAGAGATTCAATTCTCAAAAAACTCAGGAAGTTGGAAGTGATGCCTATCTTGTGCCTTCGCTTTGGTCTACAGTTTGACACCACATTCTTTTTCCTTTTTTGATTTCCTAAGGTTATTTTGCCCTTGGCACTACTTGTATGATTGAGAGCAGATCATTTACCTCCTTTGAGCCTTACTTATACAAAGATTGAACTGGATTAGATGGTCTCTAAAGTTCTTTCTAGTGCTAGATATATGGTCCTAACGCTATAGCATAGGATGTCAAGGTAACTGGATTTAGTAACATTTTTCATCCCATCATCACATAGGCTTCAAGTAACAGAGTACTAAACCTTTGGAAAATCAAAGTTGAGGCTCACCTAATGAGCAGTGGAGAGGCATATGATGAACAGGAATGGGCTGGAGATCATCATAAACAGAGTTACAAAGAAGAAGCTGAATAAAGAATATCATCAAAGAAATCTACACACACACACACACACACACACACACAATTGGCCACGTATGCTTTGAGAGTGTAAGATAAAGAGAGGAAAAGGGAGAATAAACGTTTATATAGTGCTTACTATGTACTGTGCTAAGCACTTTTTTTTTACAATTACTATCTTATGTGATCCTCCTAGCACCCCTATGAGGAACATGCTATTATGAACCGTATTTGAGAGTTGAGAAAGTTGATGCAAACAGAGATTAAGTGACTTGTCTAATGGTATACATCTATTAACTATTTGAGGCTAGATTTGAACTTATCTTCCTGTTTCCACGCCCAGCGCTCTCTCTGTCCACTGTGCCACCAGCTGATTGGTAATATGAGAATGATCTGATAGTGAGAATAATGCTTGTCTTGAAATACTAGAATAAATCAGTCTCTTCTTCCCTCCCACCATTTACAGTGGTCTTCTTATGGTGAACTTGGGGAAGAGATGGGCAATACTTTCATGGGATAGACAAACACGCGTGAATATATACATGCACATATGCACATATATGTTATATGTAACTGAATATGCACATCGTGGCAATGATGGATGAGATTTGCATATGTGTTGTCAGATTTACAAGGAGTATATTGGCTCATTTCCAGGGCTCTAAAAACAGGAAATTATTATCTCTCACTTTCTTTATTTAGATAATTTTTCTTTTCTTTTCTTTTTTAAGATAATTTGAATTTTTTAAAAGAAATAATTAACTTTTTCTTTGGAAAGTGATTCATTGTAATACATGCTTAAAATAAGTCCAAAGAACATTTTTATAACTTTGCAATAGTTTTCTCTCCTGCTTTCACATGAGAACACTTTGTTTATAAGTCATGCCATTCAATAACCTTAAGAGCCATGCCTTTCTGGGATTCAGACTGAGTTATGGATATTATAAATCTTTCTGTAGTTATTAGGGGTGAAAATGGACAATGTTATTATCCCTATTTTAAAGATGGAGACCCTGAAGCTGGGGAAGGGAAGCAACATGTATAACATTACTCCATATGTTGATTGTAGGTATGTTATATTATTAAACTCCCTACTCTGTTTAATTGTTCACTATAGATGCCAGGCTCTGGCAGGATTTGAGGTAAAATAGAAATAGAAGTATGTAATGGATCTATGATTTCATAGGTTTAGGAAATTCTTGGGTGAAGAAATTCTATTTACCAATGAAGATGACATTTTCTTTAAGTTAAAGGCTTAGAAAATTAAGAGATTAAGTGACTAACCTAGAGTCATAGAGCCAGTAAGTGTCAGAGGTAAGATGTGGCCCCAGATCTTCCTGGCTTAGAGGCTAGCTATTTATTTACCATACCATGTTGCCTTTAGTGGTAGATAGAGTATGATTACTAAATTCCAGACCCCTACCAATTCCTCTAATAAATTTTTCTTTAAAAAATGTAAATGACAATTATATTATTGCTTTAGAGAATTGCCATGTTGTGAGCTAGAGATTGGATGAGGTTGGACACTTTTATGAATAGAATCAAGTTGTCAAGTTCATTAGCTTGAAAAATATTACAGATAAGGGAAAAAACCTATTACATATACTTATCTTTGGCTACATTTCATTGAGAAATTAAAGTTATTTTCATCATCTGCTTGGACCAATTTACTGTTGAAACGCATGACCCTAAGGGTAATTTTCCTGTTAAAGATGTTGTAATTGTTAAATTTCCTCTTGGTTTGAGAAAGAACCTATATGGAAATTTTCAGTCGAAAGAGATTTTCTGCAGAGGAGTAAAAACTCTTGATAGAGTTTTTAATGGAAACTGCAACTCAACCTTAACTATATAGCATGAATGGGTGTCTGTAATAGTGATGCATGTGTTCTAATGATAAGGGTGTTTAAAATGAGATTTAATGTAGCTTGAGAAACTAGATTTAACCTTGCATTACAGACAGTTTTTAAAAGGGTATAAGGTAATGATGCTTATAAAAGCTTCTGGACAATAATAGACACAATGGGAAAGTTGAGATTCTAACAGGCAGTTAGAAAGTAATGTAATTCCATATTTCTCACGGTGGCTGTACGAGTTAATGTTTAGCATTTTGCCAAAGGCTTTAATCATGGACAAATGAAATCCAGGAGAACTCTTACTGCCTCATGAAAAAGAAAATTGAAGCATTAGGACAGGCGAGGTTTAAAAAGTAGTTGTTGTGATCATTAATGTTATCAAACGATCCTTATTTGGACAACTGACCCCGAAAATAACGAGATACTGTAGTAGACTGCCAGTCCCTTTAATATCCCCCTTTTTGGTCATACAACAAATTATGCACTCCTAGTCTGTATGTAAAAAAAAAAACATCAAGCATCCTGGCAAACACTACATTTTGTTTCCTGTTCAGAAAGAGCAGAAATGTACTGAAACGTTCCTGTCCCTGGAGGCAACTGAGAAATATGAAGAGAATGGCCCCTAATGACTCTGGAGCATCTTTGATCCATCTCAGATGTATTAGACAAATGGAATCATAAAGTCAGCAGCATGACCTTGCTGGGATGTTTAATTGGCATCCAGCTACATCATCCTTCTTGACTTTCACTTCTTTTGTTAGTCTTTTCAATAGCTTGAAGTATTTTAAAGAGAAAATCCTACTTTTTATATATTAATTTGCACACACTTTAATAAGGTTCCTGACTTTTCCTTAGGTCAAAGTTAAACATAACAGTTGTAAAGAAAAACACGATAGGACTTTCAGAAAAAGGAAATAGATAGATGAGTAATATATTCCAGAATTCCCTGTCTCGGGCAGAGTGACACTATGGGCAGATTAAATTCTTGAAATTAGTGTTCTTCACTCCCACTGTCAGCAACACTGAACATTAAGAATTTCTTAGAATTTATGAATCTTTCGTGGTAGAGAATGTTCCCCTGTAGTCCTATCAGATTCCACTTTACTTAGAGTATTCTTGCTCCTTTAATTAAATCAGAGTTAGCAAGTTTGAGGTCATGATATACAGCAGATGTTTAGTCAGAAACACAAAAGGGTGAAAAGGACACTGGAAATGGTTACAATGAATGAATTCCTAAAGCGGTGGACAAATTTTGCCTAAATTTCTGCTTTACTACAAGCACAACTGATAGGCTGATGCTGGAATTGAGTTTGACATTCCTACCTCTTAGGTAATTGCAGAAGAATTAAGATACTGTATTAGTAGGGAGACGTTTTCTATAGACATTATTCTCAACTCAGTGCATTACCTGTATTAGCATTAATGGGAGTTAAGTGTGAGCATTGAGGCAAAATTATACTGCTGTGCCTGTAGCAGCAGTAAGTCTGGGTATGGTTTTTATTCATTAATAACTGAATTTGCATTTATAGATAACAATGAAAATGAATGACATCTATTGTCAGGATTAATGATTCTCTACACTGCATTCATGGGAAATTGAGGCAATGAGAAGCGAAGTGACCTGTGAAAGCTCAAGCAGTGTCGTGCCTCTCCTGCCAATATAAAATGAACTAATTAAGATTAAAATGTTAATTTGAATTACCTGAGAATATTTTTTTCTGATTATTGCCCATGGGAGATAGAGGCCTATTGCGTTTGGTAAAGAATAACAACACATTTACAATGCTGGGTTAAGGTTTGCAAAACATACATTTATTACATTATTTGCTTCTCACAAAAACCTTCTGAGGAAGATGCTTTTATTCTCCCCATTTTGGAGGTGGGGAAACTGAGGTTGAATTTAAATGACTTGACCAGAGTTACTCAACTTATAAGTGTCTCGGGTCAGATTGGAGTTCAGGTCTCTCTGATTCCAAGTCTAACAATCCATATAGTATCAAAGCATGATATAATGACAAAAAAATGCTGGACAGGAGTCAAGAAATCATGTGATCACAAAGTCATGGATCTAGAGAAGGGCCTCTTCACCTTTTGCCACTTGAGATCCCTGATCCCTCCTAACTATTTTTGAGTCAGCAACATCGTTGCTGTTGTGTGGCCTGAGTGCATTCGCAATAAAACCTTTGCGTGCTCTGTGTTCATAACCAAGGCTGCCGTGAAGTGGCCAATGAAATACAGACGAGCACTGCCAGAAACATCTCAGATTCATTTTGCATATTATTTTAAATTAATTTTTGGTTGTGTCTTCGGAAACTTTTTACTGTCATGGGGTTGTGACCCACAGTTTAAGAAGTGCTAAGAGGAAAAAAGAACCTCTGAAGACATTTAGTCCAAACCTTTCATATTATAGATGAGGAAACAGGTCTACAAAGCTTAAGTGACTTGCCTAAGGTCACACAAGGAATCTGTATCAGAAATGGTATTTGAATTCTGGTCTGTTGATCTCTAGGGGTGGTAGTCTTTCCACTGTATCAGGCAACCTTCTTAATTTAGACTTTCATTCAACTGATGAAGCCAAGGCTCAGCAAGGTAAAGTGGCAGGCTAAAATTGACAGAACAGAGCTTAAACTACAAAGAGATGGGAATCACCTCTTTCCAGTACCATTATTCCAAATGGTTGAAAGTGTGCTAATATTCGTATATAAATATGTGTGTAATAAATATATAGACAGGTATATATTTAAATAATTAACTATATACATATTATATATATGTGCATATATAATATGTATATGTCACAAAAGTGTCGATAAACATCTGTTGTTTTGCACTTAACAAAATGTATATGCACTTTAACAAAAAGGACCTATTAAACAAAGATAAGAGCAAGAATGAAGTAACTATTTTTCCTTCTATCCTTTTGCATCATTAACTTAGGCGATTCAAGTCAATCAATATGTTGTCAGATGGATATATTTCTATTCTCCACATATAATGTATATATCTGCTATTCAGTAAATGTATTTACACATATGTATATGATTCGTATGAAATAGAACTTTGGTTACCTCTATGGCAGAGGATTGTTTTAAAATAGCCTTTTTCCCTGCTATTGTTCTCATCCAGATTTTTTTAGGCTGTCAAGAAGGACAAGCTGCAATAGTAATGATAGGAAAATGATGAGTGAAATGTCAGTCCTAATTAGCGATTTGATTGCTCTGTAATAAAAGTACTATATCTGATTTGGACAGTTTGGGGCTGTCAGGTAGAATGATTCAAACATGTCTCCACTTCCATTCCACAAAATGAAGGATGTGAATGTGCATTATTTATATTGTATTTCATGATGGTAATTAATTATGTGTCTGAGGATCCAACATCCTTAAAAGACAACTGAATTTAAGCCCGATTTACACATGTATTTGTAAAGCTCGTTTTTCTGCAAAGCATTCCATGTTTTATTTGGTTTTTTGGCGGGGGAGAGGGTATTGGGGTAATTCATTTGAAGCTAAATACATATCTGAATCTAAAACAAATGTCAAGCTTAATTTCTAATAATCAGTGGAAATGAGTTGACTTGTTTTAGGTGTCCTTATTGACATTGGCTCTTTGTAGAGCTTTGTATTAAGTATTATTGAAGTTTGAAAAAAATAGCAAAGTGTGTTTCATCCCCAGAATATACTTACAATCTCTTCATAGAAAGCAAAGGTACAAACATAGGCATTGTGTATATAGTCAGAGATCAGATTACTGGGTAAAAAATAAAAACTAAAACAAAAGAAAAACTTAAAAGACAACAAAACACCAGCTCACTGGTTTATTGTGAGAAGGGAGTTTAGAAGTCATTTAGTTCCATCCTTCTCATTTTCTACTTGAGGAAACTGAGGTTTGGAGAGGGTACCTGACATACCTATTGTTATACAACTAGTAAGTGTGGAAAGGGAGACTTCAGCCTACGTCTTCTTTACTGAAAGTACATCACTCTCTGCACTATCATACACAAATCTTTGTTAAACAGGGAAGGCTAAAGTGACAAGCTTGATGTTCTGTCCTGATTGACCATAGAAATTTATTCACTCTGTGTGGAGTGAGTTGGACAGCTGTTTTTGAAAGTACCTATTCTTTCCCCTGACTTTCATTTTCAATATTTGCTAAATATATGAGCCATTACTAAAATTAAACTTCCAGAGAATGCCTCTGAAGTGGTATAACTCTCCACCGTTTTTCTTGTCAATGCCATTAATACAGAGATGGAGAGCCAAGCAGGCACTCAGTTGAACCCTGAGATTCCAAGCAATCCATCATCACATGCAGAATGTACCTGATTGCTTTTCTGCCTTGTATATGACAGGAAAAAATTGCAATCATGAGACCAGCATTTACCAACTAATAGGTAAATTCAACAAATTGTTTGATTGTTTATGACTTGTTTGAAAAAAGAAATATATATATATATATACTAGTTTCCCTTTGTCACGATAGACTTAGTGGTGAGTTGTGAAACAGAAAGTAGTCTACATAAGCTTTTATTAGTTGAACTTTAGTTTTAACAAATGTGAACCATAAGGAATGCTTAAATTATCTCCTGATTGAGGCTACATGAATAAATGTGCTTTCTCCACCTTGGGACCTAAGATTCTTAGGTTTCTAAAATGGGCTTATTCTCTTGGGATCTCTTATGAAAAGGACTTATGACAAGTTTGTATCACTCCCTTTTCTAGCACTTAGCATAATGCCTGACACAAAGTAGGCCCTTAATATATGTTGATTGATTTTAGAGGACTAATACAAAGACATGACTAACTCAATCAAATTGTCAGGGATTACCCCCAATTACTGAGATATAATCACTTATCCTCACTTAAGTGATAATAGATGGATTAATAGGTATGTCCATACCCTTCAGTGGGAAGTGAACCTCTCAATCAAATCTAGTTAATTAAGGAATTGCTAAATTAGATCTCTAAACAGCAAACAATAGTGCCCAAACCAATTCATATATTCAAGAAACTTTTAGATGCAAGGCACTGAACTGGGCATGAAGGAAAATACAAGGATAAATGAGGTTTGTTCCTCATGGAATTTAGGATTCAGAATGACCAAAACATATACACATATTCTAATTCAAAGCATTATGTCCTACAGGCATAGCAGAGGAACAAAGTGGTTTATGAGTGTAGATATCCTTTCTAACTGAGAGCTCTTTCTTAATTCCACTAGGGAGATTAGGGTTAACCTTCAGGCTCTCTCCAGACAATTTTGTGAAAAATAAACAATAGATTAAAATCATGTGGACACAATGAGAGCAAGGAGTAATAGCTACAGCAATGGGAGTAAACAGAATCAGAATTATGACTCCCCAGCAGTTTGGGCACATAGAAGGTAAAATCAAATAGCTATACACACCTCAATAGCTCCTGATGACATCATTGCTTGTAGGCATTTCATAATGATTGATTTCTCACATGGTATCCCTGTGCTACCAAGAAAACCCACTTCTGCTTAGTGACATCTGTGTTAGAAGTTGTGAAGATAGCACTAGTCTGGAAGTAAGAGACCTGGGTTCAACATTCTACTGAGCTAGCTGCTTCGGTGCTTTAGCTCTCACACTGGACACACAATCACAAGCCATTCATGACTTTCGTAACTCTACTTCAAAGGACAGAATTACTATGAATCTGGGCATTTCTGTTTGCCCCATCAAGTCTACAATACATATTTATTATGTACTTATTCTGTGCTGGGCATACAAACACAAGACTAGCACAGTGGAGCTTTTACAAAGGAATATATTTACTTCCAAAGGTATCATCACAAATACAAACATATTCTTACATATGGGAGTCATGATCCCTCTTCCTCCCTGTACTACCTCAGACTCTGGGGAGGGGAAGGGCATTAGGTTCATAGTTTAACTTGGTTCCTTTAGAGCATATTCTCAGGTCCAAACTCTTTTGGGGCTGTAGTACCCAGACCCCCTGGCTTCTCAGGATTTCCATGCCTCATTGGCTGCTACATACCTGCAATCCTGGCTCAAAGGTCACCATAGTTCCGGTGTTCATGGATCACCTCCAGTTCCTGAAACTGAGGGCAAATAACACAAACACAGAAATAAATAACTCCAGTCCCATTTCTTAAACTGAGATGAAATGAGAGTACCCATTCAGTTCATGGAGTTCACAGGTAGCGGCAGCTAGGAGCACACATAAAAATATGGTGGGAAAGAGAGGAGAGAGAAAGGGCTACAGTCCATCACTTTTAAAGAGTCAGACAACCAAAGAGGCTATATTATATTATTCTGACAACAACCCTCTGGCCTTATTCTAATTTTACAGTTGAAGAAACTGCAACAGAACGTAAGCGATTTGCCTATACTCACACAATTACTGGAGGCTGGATTTGAACCCAGCTCTTCCTGACTTCAGATCGAGCACTCTAACCATTGTGTCACTTATGCTGCTTAGGTCATGCTCTTGCTTATATTCATGCAGCTTTTGAGGGGGCTTTCAGTAACCAGGGAGGTTAGTCATTTTGTGCTAATTGCTGGATGACACTTTCAAGTACCATTTTGATTGTCTGTTAAATTCATGGGGACCATTCTGAGCCATATTTGGTATTAGTGGTAGTAAACCGTAGGCTATAAGAATGACATGAATCATGTTTCTCAATTCCTTTTACTTCTTCCCTCTCAGACTTTATGATCTGCTATAATGCCAAAAGGGAGATAAATTGTGGGCTTTCTTGTTGTTATAGGTGGTGGCAAGATGATATAGGGTATGGGAAAATTACGATATTACTCAGGGCACTGTGGAATAAACATATTTGAAAACACTGACACTGTGATCAACGTTCATCTTAATATGTTTTCTTCAAATACAAGTTAGCAGGATCATAGGATTTAGAATTTGAAGGAGCATTAGAAGCCATTTAGTCTAATGTTCATCTTTTAAAGATTATGAAATCAGAGGTTGGAAATGTCAATTGCCTTGCCCAAGGTTATTATTATTATTTTTAAGTAGCAGAACTGTCATCCAAAGTTAAATTAGATCATCATAACATAGATTTGAGCTGGAAAGGACCTCAGAGGTCATCTAGGTCAACATTAATTTTGTAGATGATGAGACAGAACCAAACGAAGTCAAGTGACTTGTTTAAAGTCAAACATTTTACAAGTGTCAGTCAGGATCTGAACTCAGGTCCTCTGATTCCAGATCCAATACTATGTGGTCTCTCGTATTTCATACAAAAGTCTAGCACTCTTTCTTCCACTTTGTACCATGCTGCTTCCATGTGTATCCATTCACCAACAAATTAAATAATTACTTTCTTTAAACCCAAACTCTTGAATGTATCTTAGTTTGACAGACTAATTTCAGCTTGAGAATTTTTCTAGGATGAATATTAAAATATATCAGTGCGAAACAAAAGGGCACAGTAAATGAAAGAGCATCATAGACTTTAATCCTTCCTATCAGTCATTTGGGCAGTGAGGTATTGCAGTGGATGGAATGCCTGCACTCAGGTCAGGACAAGCTGAGTTCAAATCTTCCCTATCACACTTACCGGCTGTGTGACCCTGCGCAAGTCATTTCACCTCAGTTTGCTGCTCTGTAAAATGAGGATAATAACAGCACCTACCTCCCAGGGTTGTTGTGAAAATCAAGTAAGAAAATAATTGTAAAGGGCCTGGGACACAGTAAGTGCTATAAGAATGTTAGCTAGTGCCTATTACTGTTCTGTTTGTGGGATTTATACTTAAAAGGGCAAACTGTAAGAGACTTTTGATAATTTTTATTTCCTTATTCTCAGTAGTGAAATTTAATTCTGCTAAATGTAGCTATAATGTAAAAGGATATATGGCAAATCATGAAATGTAATAGGATCCAAATGAAAGATAACACCTCTTTTTTATGAGATGCTCAGTATCATTAATGCTATAAGATGGCAGAAAGTCCTACAAATAGGATTTTTATCTAATGTGTGTTATCTTATAGAAACTAAAAGATCAAGCTGTGCTCTTACTTTTTTTCGACATTAGTCATATTAAAGAATGAATGTCATAACTTAGGGAAAGATAAAAAAAACATAATTAAGTACCACAACTTTAACTTTGGCAGATATGTCATGATGTTATTCTTGGTACAAGCTGATTTTGGCATTAGGAAGGGATATATATATATATATATATATATATGTGTGTGTGTGTGTGTGTGTGTGTGTGTACACACACATAATATATGTGAGTACTTATAGCATATATAGATTTATATTTATAGATGTGGAGGGTATGTGTGTGTGTGTATCTGTGTGTGTGTGAGAGAGAGAGAGAGAGAGGGAGACAGAGACAGAGAGAGAAAGACAGAGAGGGAGAGACAGAGACAGAGACAGAGAGACAGAGACAGAGATTTCACTTGGCACTATTTAGTTTACCTGAAAAAAAAATCGAAAGAATATAGCTGTAGATAATTGAGGCAATGTGCTGCAGACACAATGCATGTGTCTGATGAAATAAAAGTTTGTTACTGTTTTTCAGTCATGTCTGACTGTTAGTCACCCCATTTAGGATTTTCTTGACAAAGATACTGGAGTTGTTTGCCATTTCCTTTTTCCGACTCATTTTACAGATAAGTAAACAAAAAAGGTTAAATGCCCAGGATCACATAGCTAGTAAGTGTCTGAGGTGAGATTTGAACTCCTGACTCCAGGCCCCGACCTCTATCCCCTGAACAACTTACCCCATAATATACATTTAGCACAAGTCATATTATCTGTTGAAGGAATAAAAAAAAACAATAACTTTTAGGTCAAAAAACTTTCAGAAATAATTCATGTTTGTATTGCCCCCAAATGTCACTCATGTTAGTCAGTGATGACTGATCATACTAAAACATTAAATTAATGTTGTCTAAGGTTTATTGACACAATTAAGAGTACACTGACGTTTCAGGACATTAAGCTTCTTCTTTTTCTCTCCCTAGTTTAGGATTCCCTCATTACTCCCTTTTCTAGAAATTTCCGTTTAAGCAAGGCAGAGATAGTGAAACTGCAGCTAATAAATAGATTTCATTTAACCTACAAATGCAGAGTTTTGCCTATAGTTGTGAGGATGAAACCAATTTTTATAAGGCATTAACAGAAAAAAAATCACAAAATGTTGCTACAAAGTCTGTCTCTGTGTCTTTCTCAACATCTCTTGATAAATTGTCATTCTCTGCATTTGTATTTGTGATTATTTTGTGACGTCTATGTATTTAGGGCTGTAACTTTATATCTGGTTTTTTTTGGTCGTCATTTTTTGGATGACTGACTTTCTTTGTCCATTCTTCTCTGATTATACCCTGCCTCTTTTATCATCCTTTCTATTTCTGTCTTTCTATCTCCTTCCTCATTTTGTTGTTTGGTTTTTTTTTGGTCTAAACTTATGACCTTATTGGTACAAAGTATTCCACCAATATAGACTAAACTAATCTATAACACATAACATGTACTCTTATAGAGTTGCTTGGGGCCTCTGAAAGGCTAAGAGCCTTTTGCCTCCTAAAACAGCAAATATGCATTAGATACTGGGTCAATCACCAATATATTACACAATTTCTACTGGGCCTTCACTGCAGCAAAGCACCTCCCTCTGTTGAATAGAATCACTCTCACCACAGCAAATATTTGAAGTCTTTTAATTTCTCCTCCTTTCTCCATGGCACATACTCCCTCCAAACTTCTCAGCTTACGACCTCACCTTATACTTCACACAGAATAGTACTCTCTCTGAGCTCCCCTTTTCATTTCCCATCACTCAGATTTCTTCCCCTACCCTTTATTCCTTTATCCTTGTCTAAGAGAAAGAGGTGGTCCCTCTCCTTTGCCAGGCAAAACCTTTAAGATGAAGCCTTGATCCGACTCCAATTTGTCTTTTTCAGAAGACCAACCTCTCAAGCATCAATACTGTCCCACTAATCTTCAGTCTTTCCATTTTTTCTACCTGCTTTCCTGCTTCCTGCAAACACATCTGTTTCTTTCACCCAACAGACAAAATCTTTACTTGATCTTACTCTCACCACTAGCAATCTTCTTATATCTTTCCTCCCTATAGTGACCAAACTCTTTGAGAATGCCATTTATAACTATTGCCTATATTTTTTCTCCTCTCTCTCCTAAACTCTCTACAATCTGACTTCTCACTTCATCATTCAATTGAAACTGCCCTCTCCAAATTTGCCTATGATATCTTAATTATTAAATCTAATGGCCCTTTATCAATCTTTATACTTCTTGGCTTTCTCTGGGATTTCATGACATTTCTCTCTACCAGTTCTCCTTCTACCTAGCAACAACTCAGTCCCCTTTTCTGGATCTTCCTTCCGGTCATGCCCACTAACTATAGGTATCCCCTAAGAGTCTGTCCCTGGCCTTTTTTCTTCCTCCCTAGTATCTCAGTAGGTGAGCAAAGCACATACCATGTATTTAGTTATCATCTTCATGAAGATGAATCTCAGATTTTTATTTCAGTTCACATTTCTCTCTTGGTCTCCAGCATCACATTACCATCTAAAGAAATTAGATCCTTTGTAAATGTCTCAAGCTCAAGAGGTCCATCTCATCTCTTCCCCAATCCAACCTCCTTTCTTCAAAATTTCTTTATCATTGTAGAAATAAAATTCCCCCAGTAACCCAATTTTTCCTCTAACACTCTTACATCTTTTTTTTTAACTCTTCTAGGAATTTTTGTTGAGCTTGCATCAAATATCTGTTTTTGTGGCTTTGCTTGTAGCTGTTTTCAAGTTGTTATCTTCTTCTGACTTTTTGTCTTTGTCTTTCCTATTGCTACACTATTTTTTATGGTTCACATTTTTCTTCATTGCTTATTTTTCAGCTTGTTTCTTGATTTTTTGCTTTACATTAAAGTTGAATTCTGTTCACCTGGGTTGGGGAGGGGTGGGTGGGTTGGGAAGCACTGTCCCAAGTTTCAGGTGTTTTGTTCTACTGTTTTCAGAATTAGTTCTGGGGATCTATAAATTTGCGATGCTTCCAAGTTGGAGTGATCTGGTGAAAAAAATATATATATATATCTGCTATTCTCCTGTTCTGTACTCTGGTCTTTACCCAGGAAGGGTCCTTATTCCCCAGCAGTCACAAGCACTAACACTTCTCTTTCCCTGGAACTACAACCCAGAAGTGCAATATAGTTACCAAATGGCACCCAGTCAGCACAGGATCCCTTGCAATTTCTTTCTAACCAGTTATCCATTCTACTTACTGTGTCTGGGCTAAAGAGCTCCTGAAGCTGTTCCCACCATTGCTATTACCACCTTCTCCAAGACTGCTACTGGTGATGCTACATGCGCTCCAGGTCAGCTCCCACTCCAATGTCAGAGGGTCAGTGTCCAGTCCAGTGTCAGTCAACCTCCTTAGTTGTCTTAGTCTGGAAAAATGTCTCAACCTGACATTTTGTTGGGTCTACCACTCCAGAATTTGATTTGAGGCATTTTTAAAAAGTTGTTGTGAAGTGTATGTTGGAAGTTCTGTTGGGTTCTGCCACTATTCCTCCATCTTGGCTCCACTATCTATCCTTTGCCTTCTTGAAGTTCCTCATGCACAGCACTCTAATGTCCTTATTTTGAGCCTTTTCACTGACTGTCATTTGTGCCTTCAATACTTACCCTCCTTACCTCATCTTCGTTTCCCTTTCTTCCTTCAAAACTCAGTTCAAATGCAACCCTCTGCAAGAAGCTTTTCTATATCACCCTTAATACTAGTGCCTTCTATCTGAGCTCATCTCTCATTTATTCTCTCTCTCTCTCTCTCTCTCTCTCTCTCTCTCTCTCTCTCTCTCTCTCTCTCTCTCTCTCTCTCTCTCT
>NW_027186304.1:785228-788961 GCF_028583685.1 Petaurus breviceps papuanus
TCTCTCTCTCTCTCTCTCTCTCTCTCTCTCTCTCTCTCTCTCTCTCTGTACTGTAAAGGAAAGGCAAAGGCAACTTCCCAAGGTTCAGAATACCAGCATAGGCGCTCTCCATTTTATTCAGTGACAAACCAAGAACAGAGAAGATCAAAACATGACATCATTCCAAATACAGCATTTACTAAGTGTGATTAAATAATCTCCAAGTACTACCCCACCCCAGGACCTTCCAATCATTCAATCAATTACAAAGTCCCTGTTCTAAATACTACTCCACCCCTAGGCTGTACCTTCATTTAGTCCACCACAAAGCCCCTCTTCTCAAATGGAGATTAGTTTCCAAACATAAGTAAAGTACATTCATTTGTTCAACCATAGAACACAGAAAGGTCAAAAGTTCCCCACCCCTGGATCACAGTTGAATCTACCCCAGAGTTACATCAAGTTTAAGCACAGCACTTAATACCCAAATGGAGGTCTTTTCTTCATCTTGACAGGAGGCAAGTTCTCAGCAATCTTAGTTCCTGGGGAGACAAGGCTTAGCAAGGCCACAAGATACATTGCCAGTCTCTTCATTGAATCATCCTCTGTCTGCAGAACAGTCCTAGAACCCCTGAAAACATTAGCAAAACCCTCTCCCAGGATTTCTGTAAACAGACAACAAGAAAATCCTTCTTCAGGGCTTCTGAAGCAACAGAAAGGTTCCCAGACCCCTGCAACAACAGCACTGTCCTTCACCAGTGGACAGTATTCACTCTCTGTCTGCAGGACAGTCTCAGGAGCTCTTAGCCAACAGCCAGGTTCCAGGACTTCTTCAACAAAGGGACTGTCTTTCACCAGTGGACAAATCTGGCAAAACAACATCAACACAGACAGACAAAGTACCAGCAAAACAGCCATGTCTCCTCAGTCCTTGGCAGCTCCGGGGGCAGGTCTCAAAAGTCCGGGGCAATTCAAAAGTGGCCCTCAGCAATCCTCTCAGTCTCTCTCTGCCTCCACAAGGGTGCTGCTTCCAAAAAGTTCTTCTGCATCTCTCTTGTCTCTCTAAATCTACATCACCAGCTCCTCCCAGTTCAGGACTCTGTTTTCACATCAACAAATGCATCCCACAGGTGGGATTAACAAGCTCTGGGTTTTAACACAATCAGTTTGAAAACCAATCCAATACAGGGGGATCTTTATAATCCATTACTATCTCCTCTCTCTCTCTGTCTCTCTCTGTCTCTGTCTCTCTCTGTCTCTCTCTCTCTCTCTTTCTCTCTCTCTCTCTGTCTCTCTCTCTCTCTCTCACACACACACACACACACACACACTCACACACACATCTGCAGAATTTTAAATTAGAATGCTGTTTTAAGCTAACTTTACTTTCGTCAATTAACTGAATTTGAGTGTCATGATAATGACACTTCCTCCTTTCATTTTTGGGTTAATCACTTTGTCAGTAGTTTATTCACTCTGCCATTGTCATGGTTCACCTCCATGTCTACTATTAACCCAGACAATTTTTACACAATATATGGGCAAACGATACAAAACTAGTGTTTTATAGCTCAGTCCCCAAACAAGCAATTTACTCTTTCCAATAGGGGTAGGGTTTTTCAGTAAAAATGCAGACTAACTGTAAGGAATTCTGGTCACTTCACACGCATACACACACACACACACACACACACACAGAGGAATTATACTCTATGGGTTTGGGAAGAAATAACATGTACATGGATAGATGTAAACAAATTAGATACAATGTGGTGGGGGAGGAAGGACTATTCTATGGGGGATAGTCAAGAAAAACTTCATGTGAAAGAATGTGTTTGAGCTGAGTCTTGGAGGAAATAAAGGGCTCTAAGAGGTGAGGAGGGACTACATTCAAGGAATGAGTGACAGCCAGTGCAACGCCATGGAGATGGGAGAGGAAGCATCTCTATGAGGAACTGTAAGAACAGTATAGCTACATTGTCAAGCTTGTCAATTCCAGTAGAAGTTGGGGAATGCTGCTATTTCTTCTATTTTATCTTCTTTTTCTTCTAATTTTTACTTATTTATTTTGATTATTTTTTTCAAAAAGCTGGGACAATTTACTTTTTGTCTTATGCAGTTTTCATTTTTTATTCCTTGAAATATCAGTCTGAAAAAACAGGTTTTTAAAAATTCCATTGTGTTTTAAATAAAGATACTTGATTTTGCCTTTAAACCCAAATTATTCTGACTTTCTCTGAATCACCAATAACAGCCCACCCAAACTGAAGCCACTGTGGTTCATTGTTTAGGTTTTGATGACTTAGAACGATTGTATAGAGCAACCATTTTCTTTTCTGGTCCCAAACTATGAGGTCTTCCCTTCCTGGATTGATATCTTTGCTACAATAAATTGGGTCATCTTTTGTCTCAACTCAACTAGCCCTTAGTCATTGAATGGGCATGACCTCAGGCAGACAGAGAGTGGAAAGACCTTAATTTTAAAATGCCCAGGTCACCCCTCTTGGGTCATTGCCAGTCATCTTGACCAATGTCTTGTCATTTAGACTTGGAGGAGAGAGTGAGGTTGAAAACTTTGCACAACTCTTTTTCACTTAAATCTAGTTCACACACAAGTCCAAACATGGTCCTCATGACATCATTGGTCCTTTCCAAGAATGAAGGATGAACAATAACAGGGGAATAGGAAATAATTTTCACCTCTCAATAAAGAATTAAACTAAAGGCTATTAATATGAAAACCAAGTTGAAAATAATTTTAAAGACATAACTAACTATTGGCCCGGTCAAAATGGTTATGTGATTCTTTCCAGTTCTATTCAGGGGCACATGAATAAGAGTCAAGATGGCAGATAGTAGGTGTAATCCAAGAGAGGAAGTTGGGATGAGAAGTGAAATCAAGAAATCACATGATCAGAGAAGGAGCTTGGCTAGTTGTATACCTGAGGTACCATAAAAATATTAAAAGAATGAGAAGATAGCCTTCTGTGTTGGCCCTAAATCATAAAAATAAGATTTTAAGAAAGATATGCGTGAAAGTTACATATTGGATGAAAGGCATGGCTGAACTGAGTTTCCTGTTGGTGTAAGAATAATAACAATAGCCAGGATATACATAGTGCTTTAAGGCTTGCAAAGTACTTTTCATTTGAACCTTTCAACAACCCTTCAGTACATGTTATTATTGTCACTTTTTTTTGGCTTTTTGGAGGGGGAGTGCAGGGTAGTTGGGGTTAAGTGACTTGCCCAAGGTCACATGGCTAGTACATGTTAAGCATCTGAGGCTGGATTTGAACTTAGGTCCTCCTGACTCCATGGCCAGTGCTCTAGTCACTGAGCCACCTAGCCACTCTTATTATCACTATTTTTACAGATAAGCAAACTGAAGCACAAATAACTTAAGTGACTTGCTCAGGATCACTCAGCTAAGGCAGGATTTGAATCCAGGTTTCCCTACTTCCCAGTTCTGTGCTCTATCTACTGAGCCACCTAACCTTGCTGCTTTCAGGATTATGGCACCAGGAGATAAACAGATCTGTAAAATCATTGAAGAAGTCGATCTTTGCTACCTGATTATTGACCATTAGATAAATGTCTGCCCTGCCAAACCAAAGTTCTGGTTCTAGTTTTACTTTCCTCATCTTCAAACAAAATCATGGGACAGAGGTTTAAGTTAGGAGTTCTTAAATTTTTTTGCTATGTGTCATAAATTTCTTTGGCCATTTGGTGAAGTCTATAACCCCCCTTCTCAGAA
>NW_027186304.1:788971-789308 GCF_028583685.1 Petaurus breviceps papuanus
ATAAGAGGAAGCTCATAGATATCACTGAGACTTAGTGGCATGGGGTCCATTAATGGGAAGGGGCTCTGAAATGCTGTATAAATTCAAAAAGATCCAACTAGATAAGGGGAGATAGATGAAGGAGATTTGGTTAGTAATATTTCGTGCAAAAATCGAGGAGCTAGGGGCGAGAAAATAGTGGAGAACATTTAATGGACATCAGAAGAGGTAGAGATGAGGGGCAGCTAGGTGGCACACTCAATAGAGTGCTGGCCCTGGAGTCAGGAGGACCTGAGTTCTGATCTGGACTCAGACACTTAACATACACACACACACACACACACACACACACACACAC
>NW_027186304.1:789708-877258 GCF_028583685.1 Petaurus breviceps papuanus
TATTCAGTGACAAACCAAGAACAGAGAAGATCAAAACATGACATCATCCCAAATACAGCATTTACTAAGGGTGATTAAATAATCTCCAAGGACTACCCCACCCCAGGACCTTCCAATCATTCAATCAATTACAAAGTCCCTGTTCTAAATACTACTCCACCCCTAGGCTGTACCTTCATTTAGTCCACCACAAAGCCCCTCTTCTCAAATGGAGATTAGTTTCCAAACATAAGTAAAGTACATTCATTTGTTCAACCATAGAACACAGAAAGGTCAAAAGTTCCCCACCCCTGGATCACAGTTGAATCTACCCCAGAGTTACATCAAGTTTTAAGCACAGCACTTAATACCCAAATGGAGGTCTTTTCTTCATCTTGACAGGAGGCAAGTTCTCAGCAATCTTAGTTCCTGGGGAGACAAGGCTTAGCAAGGCCACAAGATACATTGCCAGTCTCTTCATTGAATCATCCTCTGTCTGCAGAACAGTCCTAGAACCCCTGAAAACATTAGCAAAACCCTCTCCCAGGATTTCTGTAAACAGACAACAAGAAAATCCTTCTTCAGGGCTTCTGAAGGAACAGAAAGGTTCCCAGACCCCTGCAACAACAGCACTGTCCTTCACCAGTGGACAGTATTCACTCTCTGTCTGCAGGACAGTCTCAGTAGCTCTTAGCCAACAGCCAGGTTCCAGGACTTCTTCAACAAAAGGACTGTCTTTCACCAGTGGACAAATCTGGCAAAACAACATCAACACAGACAGACAAAGTACCAGCAAAACAGCCATGTCTCCTCAGTCCTTGGCAGCTCCGGGGGCAGGTCTCAAAAGTCCAGGGCAATTCAAAGTGGCCCCCAGCAATCCTCTCAGTCTCTCTCTGCCTCCACAAGGGTGCTGCTTCCAAAAAGTTCTTCTGCCTCTCTAAATCTGCATCACCAGCTCCTCCCAGTTCAGGACTCTGTTTTCACATCAACAAATCCATCCCACAGGTGGGATTAACAAGCTCTGGGTTTTAACACAATCAGTTTGAAAACCAATCCAATACAGGGGGATCTTTATAATCCATTACTATCTCCTCTCTCTCTCTCTCTCTCTCTCTCTCTCTCTCTCTCTCTCTCTCTCTCTCACACACACACACACTCACACACACATCTGCAGAATTTTAAATTAGAATGCTGCTTTAAGTTAACTTTACTTTCGTCAATTAACTGAATTTGAGTGTCATGATAATGACACTTCCTCCTTTCATTTTTGGGTTAATCACTTTGTCAGTAGTTTATTCACTCTGCCATTGTCATGGTTCACCTCCATGTCTACTATTAACCCAGACAATTTTTACACAATATATGGGCAAACGATACAAAACTAGTGTTTTATAGCTCAGTCCCCAAACAAGCAATTTACTCTTTCCAATAGGGGTAGGGTTTTTCAGTAAAAATGCAGACTAACTGTAAGTAATTCTGGTCACTTCACACGCACACACACACACACACACACACACAGAGGAATTATACTCTATGGGTTTGGGAAGAAATAACATGTACATGGATAGATATAAACAAATTAGATACAATGTGGTGGGGGAGGAAGGACTATTCTATGGGGGATAGTCAAGAAAAACTTCATGTGAAAGAATGTGTTTGAGCTGAGTCTTGGAGGAAATAAAGGGCTCTAAGAGGTGAGGAGGGACTACATTCAAGGAATGAGTGACAGCCAGTGCAACGCCATGGAGATGGGAGAGGAAGCATCTCTATGAGGAACTGTAAGAACAGTTTAACTACATTGTCAAGCTTGTCAATTCCAGTAGAAGTTGGGGAATGCTGCTAATCTTCTAATTTTTACTTATTTATTTTGATTATTTTTTTCAAAAAGCTGGGACAATTTACTTTTTGTCTTATGCAGTTTTCATTTTTTATTCCTTGAAATATCAGTCTGAAAAAACAGGTTTTTAAAAATTCCATTGTGTTTTAAATAAAGATACTTGATTTTGCCTTTAAACTCAAATTATTCTGACTTTCTCTGAATCACCAATAACAGCCCACCCAAACCAAAGCCTCTGTGGTTCATTGTTTAGGTTTTGATGACTTAGAACGATTGTATATAGCAACCATTTTCTTTTCTGGTCCCAAACTCTGAGGTCTTCCCTTCCTGGATTGATATCTTTGCTACAATAAATTGGGTCATCTTTTGTCTCAACTCAACTAGCCCTTAGTCATTGAATGGGCATGACCTCAGGCAGACAGAGAGTGGAAAGACCTTAATTTTAAAATGCCCAGGTCACCCCTCTTGGGTCATTGCCAGTCATCTTGACCAATGTCTTGTCATTTAGACTTGGAGGAGAGAGTGAGGTTGAAAACTTTGCACAACTCTTTTTCACTTAAATCTAGTTCACACACAAGTCCAAACATGGTCCTCATGACATCATTGGTCCTTTCCAAGAATGAAGGATGAACAATAACAGGGGAATAGGAAATATTTTTCACCTCTCAATAAAGAATTAAACTAAAGGCTATTAATATGAAAACCAAGTTGAAAATAATTTTAAAGACATAACTAACTATTGGCCTGGTCAAAATGGTTATGTGATTCTTTCCAGTTCTATTCAGGGGCACATGAATAAGAGTCAAGATGGCAGATACTAGGTGTAATCCAAGAGAGGAAGTTGGGATGAGAAGTGAAATCAAGAAATCACATGATCAGAGAAGGAACTTGGCTAGTTGTATACCTGAATGAAGGATGGACTCATAGAGTTGCTGAGGTACCATAAAAATATTAAAAGAATGAGAAGATAGCCTTCTGTGTTGGCCCTAAATCATAAAAATAAGATTTTAAGAAAGATATGCGTGAAAGTTACATATTGGATGAAAGGCATGGCTGAACTGAGTTTCCTGTTGGTGTAAGAATAATAACAATAGCCAGGATATACATAGTGCTTTAAGGCTTGCAAAGTACTTTTCATTTGAACCTTTCAACAACCCTTCAGTACATGTTATTATTGTCACTTTTTTTTGGCTTTTTGGAGGGGGAGTGCAGGGTAGTTGGGGTTAAGTGACTTGCCCAAGGTCACATGGCTAGTACATGTTAAGCGTCTGAGGCTGGATTTGAACTTAGGTCCTCCTGACTCCATGGCCAGTGCTCTATTCACTGAGCCACCTAGCCACTCTTATTATCACTATTTTTCCAGATAAGCAAACTGAAGCACAAATAACTTAAGTGACTTGCTCAGGATCACTCAGCTAAGGCAGGATTTGAATCCAGGTTTCCCTACTTCCCAGTTCTGTGCTCTATCTACTGAGCCACCTAACCTTGCTGCTTTCAGGATTATGGCACCAGGAGATAAACAGATCTGTAAAATCATTGAAGAAGTCGATCTTTGCTACCTGATTATTGACCATTAGATAAATGTCTGCCCTGCCAAACCAAAGTTCTGGTTCTAGTTTTACTTTCCGCATCTTCAAACAAAATCATGGGACAGAGGTTTAAGTTAGGAGTTCTTAAATTTTTTTGGTATGTGTCATAAATTTCTTTGGCCATTTGGTGAAGTCTATAACCCCCCTTCTCAGAATATTGATTTGAAATGTATCTAATAAGGTACCTAGGATTCCCAAGCAAACCAATTAATTGACATATAATCCACATAATCATCAATTGAAAAAGACAAATTTGTGCTCCCTAGGTTAAGCCCCAAGGTTTCCTCCAGCCCTAACTATTCAGAAGAGACACAGAGAAAAGGTGCTAGCCATAATAAACCCCATGGCCACTGATCTAGATGAAGAAGGGAAAGGGTACAAATAACAACTAGAACTAGTTTTCCTAATGAACTAGAGCCCCAAATAAGAGGAAGCTCATAGATATCACTGAGACTTAGTGGCATGGGGTCCATTAATGGGAAGGGGCTCTGAAATGCTGTATAAATTCAAAAAGATCCAACTAGATAAGGGGAGATAGATGAAGGAGATTTGGTTAGTAATATTTCGTGCAAAAATCGAGGAGCTAGGGGCGAGAAAATAGTGGAGAACATTTAATGGACATCAGAAGAGGTAGAGATGAGGGGCAGCTAGGTGGCACACTCAATAGAGTGCTGGCCCTGGAGTCAGGAGGACCTGAGTTCTGATCTGGACTCAGACACTTAACATACACACACACACACACACACACACACACACACACACACACACACACACACACCTAGCCATGTGACCTTGGGTTAGTTACTTATCCCCAATTGCCCTCCAAAAAGCAAAAAGACAAAGCAAAAAAAAGAGGTAGTGATGGAGCAATATTGTCAGAATATACTACAGAGCACTTAACATAAAGAGAAAATAGACAAAGATATGGGGAAGCATCACAAACCTAGCATGAAGATAATAATGTAATAATGGGAGATTTCAATTACTTGGCCATCTGCCAAAACAAAGCATCTAATATTTTCTTGACTTGTCTTAATGAAATTTTGTCTGTGAAAAGGTGGATGAAAGGAAATTCTAGTCTGGATATGACTGTCACCAAAAATGAGGAAGAGGAAACTGCTGAAAAATATTGGAAACTCTGAGGAGAAGTGAACGACATAGACGGCATGTACCCAGGTTTTGAGTTTAGAGAGAGGATAGGTGAGATGCCATTGCCTAAATGCAGATATAATCAATTGAGGAAGGCTCTGAAGTCCTAAAGAATGCCAATGTGGGAAGTAGTTTTGTCTATTTATTAATATTTTATAAGGGTTTTTGCTGCATCATCATCATCATCTCATAAGGTGGGAGGGAAGGGGGAGGGTAAGGAAAATAAGTGCTTTTTACTTGAAGCAAATTTAAAAGTGAAATTTTTATGACAAAGAACGAGAAACAATTCCAATGAGAAGGAAAAGAGTGGGTTGTCTTTGTCTTCTCCGATGATGTGGATGCACAGAGGACTTTTTTTTCTTTTTTTCTTTTTTAACAAACGATCACATTTGGTAATAACAGGGAAACAACAAGACTTCAAAAACTCACAACAAGTTGGTGAGAAGAGTTCAGGACAACAACGTGTCTGTTTCTCTGCTTGAGCGGTATTTGTGAAAAAGGCAACGATCCAAAAAGGAAAGAGCGCTTTACTGGGTGGGTAGGACAAGAAAATGAATGAAGAGATGACATTTTTGTTTCTTTGCTAAGGAAAATGATGTTAGGACTGGAAAATACAAAGCAAATGTGGCTTTAGGAAGTGGCTAGTGGGAAGTAGATAGCCCAATGTAATTATCATGATAGTAAAAGTTTACGCAGTGATAGTGTATGAATTAAAGTTTCACTAAGACCAACTGAGACACATCTTACTGAAAAAAAGATTGAGAATCACTATTGATAATATTTGAAAGATTATACAGGAGAGATATTGTAAGATGGGAGAGGATAAACATTATCCTAGTTTTCAAAAGAGGAAGTGAATGACAAATTCACTCTTTGGGTCTTTTTTTGTTTTGTTTTGTTTTGCTTGTTTTTGGTTGCCATGTCATACTGTTGATTTATATTGGGCATATATTCCAATAAATCATCTATAATTTTCCTCAGACTAACTACCTTTTAGCAGTACCTCCCTGTAGCAGCAAGCACCCCAAGAGTCCTCAGGGTCACTGCCACTACAGGTTCTTGGATCTGCTTTGATAAAGGAAAGCAACTCAAAATGGGTTAACAAGCTTACTTTAATCAGTCAAACATATATCGTTTACCTCGTTCAGGGGGAAAAGGTCAGCACCCTGAACTTCAAAGTATACAGGCAGAATTATCAAGACAGAAACAGATCAAGTAGATAGCTTTCCCAACTGTCTAACCATTACATCCATACCAAATCAACATCTGGGTTTCAACATCTGGGTTTTTCAAAGCCAGGGGGCTCTGGACAACAGCTTTCCAGAATCCATATCAAATCACAGAACACTTCTCAAAGTGAGCCCCCAAAACAAAGCTACACATCAGGGCTTATATAACCTTCTCCTGGCTCAGAGAATGTAACAACCTTTTGGACCCCTGGCCAATCAAAAATTATCAACTGAAAAGCAAGCCTCCCACCCCAGGCTCCAGGTGCACGTTAGCCTAGGGGCAGGGAAGATCTTTAAATTTGCATTTCCATTACACTCCCCTACCTTGTAGTTTGTGTTTTAAACTATAAAACAGCAGTTTCATACCTATTTATTTCCATCTTGCAAGATATTAAAGAGGCACAAAGTATTTTCATGCTAACTAAGGTTTTTACCTTTAGAGAATACAGGTGTGTATATACCTATCTAACATACAAGTTAGGTAGTTGGATCTTTTTGAATTGATAGAGAATTTCAGAGCCTCTTCCCATTAATGGACCCCATGCCACTAAATCTCAGTAATATCTATGAGTCTCCTCTTATTTGGGGCTCTAGTTCATTAGGAAATCTAGTTCTAGTTGTTATTTGTACCCCTTTTCCTTCTTCATCTAGATCTATGGTCATGGGGTTTATTATGGCTAGCACCTTTTCTCTATGTCTCTTCTGAATAGTTGAGTCTGTGTGTAACTTTTGACATTCTTCCTATGCTATTATTATACTTTATCACATGAAGGTTAAGGATATACATGGGCTATTTACTCCCTAATTTTACATTTCTTCCCCACAATTCTTAAAGAACTTTCCAAACGCAAACTTTCCACTTATAAATCAAATGAAACCATTAAAAGAATCACCCATACATGTTTATAGTTGTTGTTATTTTTAATTGGAAAGAAAATATACAGACTAAAGAGGACTCTACCTATCATACAATGATCAAATACTAGGGCTGGAGGAAATCTTGGGGCTTAACAAACAAATAGCAATCCAGCTATAATCAATGGGTTTGACTTGGCTGGTAAAATCCTGAATCAGAGAGTGATTTGGCAAAAGAAATAGTGATCACAGAACTAGCATGTCCTTACGAAAGAGCAGATCATTCAAGACTAATTAATTTCCTTTTTGGACAGATAAACTGGCAGAGTTTATCTAGATTTTACCAAAACATTTGGCAAAGTCTATTATGTTATTCCTGCAGACAAAATGGAGAGATATAAACTAGATCACAGTAAAGTTCAATTGATTCAATGATGACGCCAATAATATTCATTGATGGACTGATGTCAACGTGGAGAAAAATGAATGATGTAGTGCTTTGCTTATGTCTTTGGACCTGTATTATTTTATGCTATTTTTAATTGCTCAGCTAAAATATAAATGATATGATTATCAAATTTATAGAAGAAAAGAGGCAGCAAGGATTGGTGGAGAGAAGGAAGTGCCTGGCACGTGGTAGGTTCTTGTTGAATAAGCGATTGATTATATTTGGAGTCAGAATTGTCCAGTTGAATCCTGGTTTTGCCACTTAACAATCAATTTGACAATGGGAAAGTCACATCATTTCTCTGGGCTTCTGTTCCTCATCTGTGAAATGAGGGGCTGGATTGTATAACTTATAAAGCCTCTTCTAGTTCGAAGTCTATGATTTATTTAAAAGCTGGGAGGGATGTCTAACACACTGTATGACAAATTAAGGATCCCAAAAGATCTTTACTAAATGATTGTAACCTGAGCCTCAAAGTCCCTGACACTGCTATTGTATCTCTTTTCATTGGTGGAGATTGATCAATGTTCTTCACTTGTATGAGAGGTCACACTTGTTAGAGTTAGAGAGAAGACAGATCCTGGTCATCTGGGTTCCAGCTTAAAGAGCCAAAGGGAGACAAAAGCTCTAGAAAGAAGCCAACATGTAGAAGAGCTGACTCTTAGATCATATCTTTCTTTCTCTCTTACTACTTTCTTTCCAAATTATGTTTTCCCCCATTGGGAAATGTATATTATACACATATTTTATATATAATATATGTGTATATATGTATATATATATATATATATATATATATATATATATATCCTTGAGAATATCTTTGAGGATAGGAATTGGTTCTTTGAATCCCTAGCAATTTAGCATAGCAGCGGGTGCTTAATAAATGTTTATTGATGCTAACTCTGACCAAAGGGAGTGCTCATTTACTCTGTATTGTCTAGTAGATATCTAGTCTTATATGTGTACTTTATCTGAGTTCTGTTAGCTCTCTGGAAAAAATGGACTAATTTAATATTTTCTCTGTATTTTCATTATGTAACTTGTATGTTAGATAGAGAGGTATATAGATAGGCAGACATAGATAGATGGATGGAAGGGTAGATAAACTTGAAGACCTCCTTCCTCTTCCTCATTACAGTACAGAAATCAGGAGTGCAGCTTGAACCTAAAAATGTATTCCCCATAGACTAATAATGCTTAAGGAATCAGACAAATATAATTCCAACCCTGTACCTCATCTTTCTGAGGAGGGCAGAAGGACTATCCTCTGCCCTCAATCTCTTGTTTCCCTTCCTGGAAGAAAGTAAAGTTTTCCTTGGAGGAAGATGGGGGAGGAGGAAAAGATTTTAAAGATTTCTGTTTCTTGACACTCTAAGAGCCACAGGTAGACAGCCCTATGTGAACACACCCAATCTACATGGGCAAATAGTACAGTGACATACCCAATACCTCTCCTTCCATCTAGCAAGATGGAAATAAATAAGTATGAAATTGCTGTTTTATAGTTTAAAAAACAAACTACAAGGTAGGGGAGGTACTGCTAAAAGGTAGTTAGTCTGAGGAGAATTATAGATGATTTATTGGAATATATTCCCAATATAAATCAACAGTATAACATGGCAGCCAAAAACAAGCAAAACAAAACAAAACAAAACAAAAAAAGACCCAAACCTAATGTGATCTTAGGCTCCACTGAGTCTTGTAGTATACAGGACTGGGAGGAGATAGTATCTCTGTACCCTGTCCTGGCTGGAGGTTATGTGCAGTATTGTGGGGGTTTTTTTAGTCCATCATGAGAAGAGTCTTGATGATCTAGAGAGCATCTAAAGGATTGTAACTAGGATGTCAGGAGACTTGAGAAAACAGAATATTTGAAGGAGCTGAGGATTTTAAGCCTTGAGAAGGAAAGAGTGGTGAAATGATTGCTGAGTTTAAGTATCTGAAACGCTATCGTGTGGAAA
This sequence comes from Petaurus breviceps papuanus, assembly GCF_028583685.1. NCBI lineage: Eukaryota > Metazoa > Chordata > Mammalia > Diprotodontia > Petauridae > Petaurus > Petaurus breviceps. The sequence continues at coordinate 798,759 of NW_027186304.1, forward strand.
ACGAAGTAGAGTTATTTCATTTGTTTCCACAGGGTAGAACTCGGAGCAAAGGATAAAAGTTGCAACTACATCCATTTACTGTTTTAAAGCAAAAACCTTTTTTTCCGGTTAGAACTATCCAGAGGTACAATGTACTTCCTTGGGAGGTAATAGGCTTCTCTTCCCTGGAGGTATTCCAACATAGGCTGCAGAAACACTTACCAAATGTGCTGTATCGATGATTTTTTAAATGTACTTTTGGGTAACATGACCACTAAGGTCATATTCTGTGAATATTAGTAGTGTATTTGCATATCCATTTCATATAATATAAAAATATATGTAAAGCACCTTGCTGGGTGACAGTCTCAAACTGCTGTGAAGCATACCTCTGTATTCTCTAAAGGTAAAAACCTTAGTTAGCATGACCAATACTTTGTGCATCTTTGAAAAGGGTGCAAGGAGGGCCAGTGCCTGGTCACCCATGAAAACACTGCTTTGCAGCCTTGCATGATAAGCATTTGCCTGGCTTACCTTTGTCGATGTGGTTTGACCTTCTGATTTGATTTCCTGATATTATTTTCCATTGGATGATCAGAGAATTAGGCCCAAAGATCCATGAAGGGGAGATTCAGTGCCCTTATTAAATATCCAATTGCATTCTAACCACCCAGTCATGAAAGATACAAAATATAGGGTGTTTGTTTGCCTTTGGGTCTCTCCAAATCTACGCAAATCATGCAGCTGACAGCCGTATAACAGAGGCAGCTGCACTTGACTTGGCTCTGTTTCCCAATACCCAGGATGTGAGTCATTTTAAATGGTGAGTACATGAGGGCAGCCCTTGGCTGTTACTGGGACATTCAGAGGCTTTAAATTATTTACAATAAAAATGTTTCTATCTCTCTCTGGATTCAAACTTACACAATAGTGCTTCTCCTCCTGGAGAAAGTGTGGAAAGAATCTCACACCTAAGTCAGCATAGCCGCCTGAGTAAAAAAAAAATGCTGAGTTTGGTTTGGCATAGCCTATCCATCACTTTGTTATTTTTCTCAGAGCAATGCTGAGTGTGCCTTCACATCTTTGCTGCATTGGCAATCTGTGTTTGGGCTTCCTTAACCCCTTCAAATAATTCTTTGTAAACCATGAATGTCTATAATTGGGTATGCCTATATTTTTAAGCTATGCCTTAAAAATTTTTTTTAGTTATTTGTCATTTGTTTTTCTTCCATCTTTACCACTGGATATTCAGTCCATAATGCCCACTACACATTTGCTTAAAAATTATTGAAAAACCTGACCAACTGATTGACTAGTATTCTCTGAAGGGACAAGTTGAAAAATAGTTTACAGTCTAATAGGAGAGACAACGTGAAAAGCAATCATGTATAAATAAGATATGTACAGGAGAAGTGGGAGATCATTGAATGAATAATGAACATAATTTATAGCAATTAGAAATCTATCACCAAGTATTTTAAAACAAATTTAAAATAAATAATGTTTTTTTCAGTGTTTCCAGTAGCTACTATGCATACAAAAATAATATTTTATTCAAATGTCAAATACTTAAACATTTTGAACTTATATTTCTGTTACATTAATTTGCTGTGGCAGTTAACTGGCACAATGGATAGAACTGAGTGACCCCAGGTAAATCATTTCAGCTTTGCCTAAGTTTCCTCAAGCATAAAATGATGATAATAATAGAACCTATCTCCCAGGTTATGAGGATCAAATAAGATGGTATTTGTACACAGAATCTGCTACATAGTAGGTGCTTAATGAAAAATTATTTCTGAACTTTTTTTTATTCCCATATGTTTGAAATCTTTAGCTATATCTTTCTATCTATCATTTATCTATCTATCTATCATGGGGAGAGACACAGAGAGACACAGAGAGAGACAGACAGAGAGACAGACAGAGAGAGAGAGAGAGAGAGAGAGAGAGAGAGAGAATGGATATTTTCTACTCCTTTTTAATGAACTAATTTAGCCTTTTAGTTAAAAATATTTCAGCCTGCCAAACTTTTCTGAAGGCCTTCCTCTAGTTAAAACTGTCATAATGTTGCTGCATTTGATGACAGAGATCATGAGAAGTCTAAAAATGCATGTTGCTATTTGTTTCTATCATATTTTCTATTTTAGTTAATGATCTTTCTTAGTCTTACTTATGATTTTCTTCAGTCTTGTTGCTGGCCTTGGATCTCTTTATGCCTTGACTAAATTCAGGGTTTGCCTTTAATCTTGTTCTTGTCCAGTCTTTTGATTGCTCTGCTCTCTCTGATACCTGCAGCAATCTTCTTGTCCTGGAGAAAAGACTGAACAGCCAAAAATATACCAATTTCTTAAAATTTTTTGTTACAAGCTAGGTCCTGAGATACTGACCATCTTTACTATGAAAATAAATACAGATAGCTTAAAGATTGAACTATTTATGACCATAATCTTTTGCTTTGTAAGTCTGGACATCTCAAGCAAGAGAATAAAATAAACTCTAAACATTTCAAGCCATCTCATGAATTTTAGAGCAAATCCATAAAAAAAGTTCATGTTGGTTCACACTAACCCATCTGTTAGTAGTGCTATCCTAAATAATTTTGCAGTTCTTATTATGCTGCCAGGTGAATCTTCCTAAAACACAATGCAATCATAGCATTTCTCTTCTCAAAAGTATTCAGTGGTACCCCATTGCCATCTTAATTTGGCAATTCAAGGCCTTCCCAATACTCTTTTAACTTATCATTCTACATGCCAGGAACTGAACAAAACACTAGGAATAAAAATAAAGGCAAAAAGCCAATACCTTCCCCTAAATAAACTAACATGACAACAGTGACCCTCTGTGTTGTACATTTCTTTTTTGTTGTGTTTGTTTAGTTGTTTCAGTTGTGTCTGACTCTTTGTGATCCCCTTTGTTGTGGGGGGGCTTTTGGCAGAGATACTGAAGTTTGCCATTTCCTTCTCTAGGACATTTTACAGATGAGGAAATTGAGGCAAACAGGGTGAAGTGACTTTCCCAAGGTTACACAACTGGGAAGTGGCTGAGGTCAGACTTGAATTCATGCGGATGGGTCTTCCTGGTTCTAAGCCCAGTGCTTTATCTACTGTGCCCCCTCACTGTTCCGTACCTTTCTTAGGGGCACTGATAATATTCTTTCTTCTGTGGTTTGTATATGTGGAGAATTTCTCCAACTAGAATGTAAGCTTGTCAAGTACAAGGACTATATTCTACACATCCTTGTGACCCCAGTTGGACCTAATTAATAGTATCAGGGAATTGCTGTTGTCGAATTGTTTTGCAGCCACGTCTGATTCTTTGTGACTCCATTTGGCAAAAATACTGGTGTGGTTTGCCATTTCCCTCTCTAGCCCACTTTATAGATGAGGAAACTGAGGCGAACAGGGTTTAGTGATTTGATCAGGGTTGCAGAGCTAGTAAGTATCTCAGGCTAGATTTAACCTTCTGGCTTCAGGCCCAGCACTCTATCTATTGTGCCACCTAGATGCCCAATTAGGGAATAAAGATTGTCAAATTATAGGATTGAGAGCTGACAGAAACTGAAGAAATCATCACTTACAGATATCCTCGCTTTACAGATGAGGAAACTAATCAGGATCAAATATAAGATCCCTTGGCATTCAAAACTCTTTATAACTTGGCCTCTTTCTATGTTTCCAGTCTTTTTCCACCTTACTTTTGCTCTTTAACCTCTATGTACTGTCTGTGATACAGTGACATCAACCTCCTCCTTATTTCTCTAATGAGGTGCTCCATTTCCAGCTCTAATCATTTTCACTGGTTGTCCTATGCCTAGAATTTCCACTTTCCTTGTCTTTGCCTCCACACTTCCCAGCTTTCCCTGATTACCAGCTAAAATCCTACATTTTACAAAAAGCCTTTCCCATTGCCCATTAAAGCTAATGCTTCCCTCTGCTGATTATCTCATTTTATCCTGCCTCTGCCTTGTTTGTATATTGTTATTTGCATCTCGTCTCCTCCATTAGAATATGAGGTCCTTGAGAACAAGGACTGTCTTTTGTCTTTATGTCCTCAGTGGTTAGCACAGTGCCTGGCACATAGTAGGTATTTAACAAGTGCTTATTGACTAGGTGACTGAAACCATGATGACTGAGTGTGTTACCCAAGGTTACAAAGACAGTAAGCTGAAAGCTGGACTTTTAAACTCTGTTCTTCGGCCTATAAATCTATTTTTCTTTCTGTTATAGTACAATCACCACTTTGAGTTGAATTGAATACTTGACATTAGAATTTGAGGTAGAACATTTTACTTACAGACAAGAAGGATTTATGAGCACGATTTTCTTCATAATCTTAAGAAGAAAGTAATTAACTTCAGAAAAGGTAGTCATTTCAACAAGGAACACAGTTTGATGTGCTACATGACAGAAAGTCCACAATAACATTGAAACTAATAGAATTCTAATGACAATTGAGGTTGTTCTTCAAGACACTACATTAAAACCACCACTCTTACATTAACACATGAGGGTTTCTGGTTCTTTGCTCTCAATATAATTCTTTTAGTAAAGATAGTTTCCTCAGCATTGGCAGAAACAATCTCTTCTAAAAACACAAGTTTATTTCAAGAAAATATTATGGAAGCCAAGTTTACATGGTAACCAAATGATGTTTGGAGATGCAAATACAAATGAGGGTGACTGAGAGTGAATGTATGAATGAGGACATTGAAGAAATTAATGTTTATCCTGGAGAAGGGGAGATTTTATTATTATTATTTTCTCTATAGGGAAGAGAACATTTGTCATTATTTTGCTGTAGTAGCAGTAATAGTATTTGTTGGTCGTGGTGGTGTGAAATTAAGATTGGTTTGGACCTGTGATTTCATTTGTTGAGAGAACTCTGGGTAAGGAAAATCCTTCTACTAATGCAGACTAGAAACTTTTCTGTTACTTATGGCCTTAAAGAGTTTCTTGGGACACTGAAAGTTTAAGTGACTTGCCTGGGGTTGCACAGCTTGTATGTGCTGGAGGTAGGAACTGACCTATGTATTCCTGAGTCTGAGGTAATAAATTATAAATCCAGTTGGATCTCTCTATTTATCCCAAGCTGCTTCTTTAAATAGTTGGAAAATTTCCGTGTGGAAGAATAATGAAATTTGGTTTGCTTCATTCTGGAAGTTAGAGATAAGATCAGTAGTCAGAAGTGAAGACTCAGTATTGGGCTCAATAGAAAGTAAGAATTCCTATGACAGTCAACTACAAATAGAATAGGTTGTCTTGCATGGTAATCTATTGAATCACTAAAAATCTTTCAACAGAATTTGGATGACCGATTGGTGGTAATAACATAGATGGAATTTGTGGTGTTAGACTAGAATTAAGTACATAATCTCTAAAGTTGAAGAAACTGTACATTTTTACTTGGAGAAGAGAAGACATGTTCTAAATGGAGGTGCCATGATACCCAGTTCCAGTGTTTGAAGAGCTGTCATGTAAAAAATGGATGAGGTTTTCTATGCTGTGTCCTAATGGACTGAACTAGAAGAGAGCCAGATTTTCATTCACAGAGAAAAGTCTTCTTATTGATTAGAGGTGTTTATTGGTGGAATGGGCTTACTCTGGATCCAGTCTAATATGATAAACATTTATTAAACAGCTACTGTGTTCCCGAAGGAACACAGGAATGGGGTGGCTCAGTGCATAGAGCACTGGACTTCGAATGAGAAATACCTGAATTCAAAAATAGCCTCAGACGCTTACTAGCTGTGTGACTCTGGGCAAGTCACTTAGTCTCTGTCTCCATCCATAGGAGAAGAAAATGGCTACTACTCTAGTATCTTTGCTAAGAAAACCTCATGGACAGTACAGTCCACAAGCTCATGAAGAGTCAGATATGACTAAACAACAGTGTTTGGGAAGTGTGCAAAGCACTGGAGATAATAAAAAAAAAGACAGTCCCTTAAGACACTTATAATCTGTCAAGATGCAATTCAGAAAAGGAGGTAGGAGATCAGGAGAATTAAGGGAAAAGACAGAAGGATAATAAGAGACATCTTGTTCCAAAGAGTTGAAACCAGAGAGAGCAACAAATCCAGAGTGGAATGGGCTTAAAGTCCAGTTTCTTCCTCTATAAAGGGAGACAGAGGGAGGAGTTTGATATTCTACCCTATAGCCCACCAATCAGAGGAGACTTTGGAAAGTGATGTCAGTGATTAAATGAGCTAGCAGCATGGTAATGAAGTTATAAGTGATGAGCTTAATCTGGGAGGGGGATCTTGCTCAGGATCTTTAAGTAAGGCTGAATGACCACTTGTCAGTGCCATAGACCATATTCCTAACCTCTGATGTCTTCCAACTGGGAAAATCTGTCTCTGTCATCTATTTATTAGTCTATTTCTGCCTATGTGATACATACTGGAATTTCATTATGGATTAATGGTGCTCAGCTTTGGAATTACCAATAGGAATGCCATGGGTCAGTTGAACTCTGACCCAAACAGCACAATCATAGCCAGAATTTAAGGGACATATGATTTATAAACTGAAGTTGGTGCTTTAGAAATATAAGCAACAGCACATTTTATTTCAGGGCAAAATGTATGTCATTTATATTGAAGAAGGATCCTAGTTTTCTAAGAAGTCAAGTTGATCTCCTATTTTCCCCTTCCTCAGCACTGGCAGGAGGATGATGCCCCTCCTGGAATGGTTTTCTCTAGCTTCTCCAAGTGGATGAATTCTAATAACAAGATCATACCACTTTGGATAGCACTAATTTACAGCTTTCAAAACACTTTCACATCCTTGATCTCATTCAGTACCTACAATAGCACTGTAAGGTAGGTAGGTCATCTATCATCATGCCCATTATATATTAAAGGAAATTGAAACTCACAGAGACTAATTTATTTGTCCAAAATGTCACAATACTACACAGCTGGTAGGTAGCAAAACCTGGACTTGTGTTTTGACTCCAGTCCTGTGTTCTTTGCTCAGTTACCTTAGAATTCCACCCTTCTAGCTGAAGCCTTAACATAGATCCTTTCTTGACTGAAAGAACCCTTAGCCTTTCTCTGAATTCCTATAGAATTATTGGATATATTGCTTATTTGGGCATTTAATAATTTCCTGTTTTGTATTCTTTCTTCATTCTTTTGTATCCATGTCTATTATCTGACTAGAGATCATAAATTTCTTGAGGGCAAGCTCTGTGAAAGATAGGCCTTTCTTACCTTTTTACCAAGATGCATGGTAACTGTCATGTTTCAACAAATAATTTTCTAATTGCCGTTTGTCTGTAGAAAGGGACCAGTGGGAGAAATATTGTTTATAACAGCTCTCTGCTTCTGTGGAATGGGCTAAACTGTGTTGTGGTGTTATCTATGTGTTTGGGCACCCATAGAAGCTTCCTAGAAATCTCTCAACAAACTGACCTAGCATGTATTATATTCCTTAAAGTGCTTCTGTTTTCTCTTAAATTGTGCATTATCTTTTTAGTTATATGCATCTGATTTTCCTTGTTGAGTCTATCCTAAGCATCTTTAAATAGTCCTTCACTTTTTCAACTACTAAACTTTGTTTAATTAATTCATGAGGCTACTTTTTGCTCCTTTTGCATCCTATTAAGAGCTAATGAAGCTCCTCTAGACTTCATTTTAGGAACCAGTGACTGTCTAGATTCCCTTGTATCAGCATTCACTTTTGTCAGCATATGGCCCAGTGATTTCCACCTCTCACAGCAGCACATTATCATAAATAACAATTGCCGGAAGGCTTCCCCCCCCCCCCCCCCCCCCCCCCCCCCCCGTGGGTTCCTTTCGAAAGCCTAAAAGTCACAGACCAAAACTCTTTGGAAATACTGTTTACCATCCTGGGGAATTCAGGGTCAGTCAATGTACTACACAAATTTCTGCTGTTGCTTATCAGAAATATAAATAAAAGAATGCATACTGTCTCTAATCCCTTGAGTTTTGGAGGTTCTTTTAAAAATTGATCTTTATGAACTACTTATATATACTATGAGAAATTAAGCTGATTGATAGATTAAATATGAATTGATATTTTAGAATCGTTAATGCTGGAGTTTAACACTGTGTGTTTTCGTGACAATAATAACTGTGGTAATAATAGCAATGGTGATTGTTATAGAAAGGGAATGATTGTCATTTTCAAGTAACTGAAGAACTGTAATAAGGGAGGACTAGATTAATCCTATACTTGGGTACTGGAAGTAGAGTTAGGACCAGTGGGGGGAATTTATTGAGGAACAGGAGAACAAATCTTGATTTCAATATAAGGAAGAATTATCTAAATGAAAGCTATCCAATAATGGAATAAGCTGCCTCCCAAGGTAACTTAGTTCTCCATCACTAGAAGTCAATAAGCCAAAACTCAATAAATACCCATCAAGGATAGTACAGATGGGATTCATGCTCATAGTAGAAGTTAGACCAGAAAACCACTAAGGTTCCTTACAACTCTGAATTATTAGGATTCTTTTATTCTGTGATTCCTAATCTTCTTAGCTGGAAGAAATCTCTTTTATGCTCAAACTAATGTAGCATGGTGTGCCTCTTATTGTTCTTTCATTTTATACCTTATATTATCATTTCTGTGTATGGCATCTTCCCTACTAGAGCATAATCTTCATTTGTGTAGGGGCCATATGGTAATTTTCTTTGTGAAACCATTATCATTTTGTATAGGACCTTGCCAAGAACAAATGCCTACTAAGCATTTCTTGAGTTGTATTGATCGCAAAGTGTGTAGGAAATATTAATGTGACAGCGGTGTGAATTAGGCATATACTTAGTAGGTCTTCCAAGTGGCACTTGAATGCTGCCATAGTAATAGGTGCTCATATCTGGCTCATTTCTGTGCTTTCTGCAACTTCCAGAAAAATAGACTTTCACATTATAAATTAATTATGCAGCAAGAAAATAGAATATAAAAATTGATCTATCCAGTGTTGCCACAATTCAGCCAAAAGCAAAAAAGGTTTTGACAGAGAATATCTAGTGCCCATGCATGGACTTTTCTATAGCTACAGCAGTTATCCTGTTTTCTAGAGGGTACTTATCTGAAAACTCTTAGACTTTTCCTACCTCCCAACTCCCTGAGCTCAAAGGGCTAATGAGAGCCTAATTTAATATTAATCAAGGTATATGGAATAAAGAAAATAGAATTTCATTCTGAATAAATTTTTTAAAATGAAGTCTCAGTATGATGTGTTCCCAAGCTGAAACTCTTGTTCTGGATTATCTAACCTCACTTATAAGATTCAGACTTTTGACTATTCTGGTAGTCATGTGATTTTTTAAAGCATAATAAAATAATAATAGTAAAGAAGGTATCATATAGTAGAATTATAAAATTTCATTTCTCCTGATTGTCCTAAACATTCTAGCTTTCCACAGGTGGTGAAAGGATCAAGGGAAAGAGGTAAATGGTTGGAACCCACTAGGGTTGGCCCTACAATGGTCAGCGAAGAAGAATAATCACTAGGATTCTATTTGTCCCTTGAACCAGCATCACCAGTGACAGAGACATCATGACAATTGTAAGTTTGTTCTCTCTGGAAAAATTGATTCCACTCAAATGTCAATACTGGTCAGTTCTGATGCCCTGCAGTATTCTGTCTCTACCTGTAATGGGAATGCAAATTTGGAAGATCTTCCCTGCCCCTAGGCTAAAGTGCACCTGAAGCCTGGGGTGGGAGGCTTGTTTTTCAGTAGATACTTCTTGATTGGCCAGTGAGTCAATAAGGTTGTTACATTCTCTGAGCCAGGAGAAGGCTATATAAGCCCTGATGTGTAGCTTTGTTTTGGGGCTCTCTTTGAGAAGTGTTCTGTGATTTGATGAAACTCTGGGCTAGATGTTGTCCTGAGCCCCCCGGCTTTGAAACCCAGATGTTATTTGGTATGGATGTAATGGTTGCACAGTTTGGAAAGCTGTGTACTTGATCTGTTTCTGTCTTGATAATACTGTCTGTATATTCTGAAGTTCGGGGTGCTGACCTTTTTCCCCTGAACGAGGTAAACGATACATATCTGACTGATTAAAGTAAGCTTGTTAACCCATTTTGAGTTGCTTTCCTTTATCAAAGCAGATCCAAGAACCTGTATGGGCAGCAAACCCTGAGGACGTGCTTGGGGTGCTTGCTGCTACACTACCCCACCACAGCTCTCCATTATCTAGCCTAATTCAGGCTTTTCCTTGTCTTTGGTATCTTTTAACCTTTCAGATACTTTGAAAATCAATCTGTAAACACTCTAAAAACTATTGTCTTGGACGTGGACACCTTTGCATATATTTGGTTTAGTTCGGCTTCTGTTTCTATCTTTATCTTTATTGGCATTTCCTTATGTAGCATATCTGACATTGTGATATTCAAGTAAAGTTTGATGTGTTTTCCTTAATGAATTGAATGTATCATAAAATTCTTATGTATCTTTACATTTTTTCATATATTTGTTTTTTATTCTCTAATTCTGGATGCAACTTCCCTTTTTTGCCTGGTTTCATTTGTAGTAAGAATGAAAAACTTCATATAATTTAGTTTCTCCAGTAGTATTTCTACTCATTGTTCATTTGGGAACGTTCTGACATTTTGAGGAACAATTCTGCTAAGTTTCATGATTGGTCTAAACAGTGTGTGCTTTTCAACACATTCTTTACCCTTTCCCTATGCTCTCTCTTGAAGGAAATGAAGGAAAAGGAAAAAAAAGTGCACAGGAGAAAGAGCTATTATTTGTTTTACTTTGATTCATTACTTGCCATGGCTAACAAATTGGCCACCAAACGATCAATTTATTAGCAATGAGCTTCTCTGTATTTTGCTACACAGCTTCTTTGAAAGAAAATGTCATTTAATATATTAGAGGACTCTAGCATGGTGGAACCTGTCATAGTATGTAGTATACTGACCCTGCTTTTGAGAACCAGGTGTCCTCTCTTAGCCATGATAGGCATTGGCAGATATCTTTATGGAAGATTGGGAGAGATTATACAACTATAGGGAAAACACTTCACAAATAATGGAATATTTTCAACCAGTGACATCACATTGGGGATAAGCATACTATCCTCTTAATTACCTGTATTTTATTTGTACAACTTTGCATTTTTGTCTCTTTGTTTTATAACAGATTTAGTATATACTTTACTTTTAATTACCCTGTCATTCAAATGTGAACTTAAAAGGAATACAAATCTTTAAGTATTGGTGTTTACATGTATGAAACAGGTTATTGGTGTTGTGAATGAATAAATGAAAAGCATTTATTTAGTGCCATCTGAATGCCAAGCATTGTGATAAGTGCTTGGCAGACCAATACAAAAAGAGACAGTCCCTGTATCTACAGAACTTCTATTTTAATGGGATAGATAGCACATATAAGGGAGTTGTGTCCAGGGAAGGGAATTGTGCTTAGGGAAATCACAAAGATAATGAGGGGAACATTCATAGGGTAGCAAATTGATATCCCCTTTTCCAGAAGCAAAGATAGTGTTGATTTGATATTTAAGACAGGAAAGGGGAAAAGCCCCATTCTACAAGGATATTGGGGTGAGTAATAGAATTAGTCATCAGTCATATTTAACTCATAAAGGAATCCACATAATTCCTGAATGTTGCCTCATATTGAGCCAAGTAAGTTGAGAGCTAAAAATCAATCCTGTTTTATATGTATCACTAATGAATTCACAAAATAATTCTAGTTTAGAAAGTCATATTAATTTGACCATGACATTGATTTTATCAGTTTAGTTGTGACATTGTCCTTATTTACCCACATTTCCCTATTAACAAATGCCCTTGGAAAAATATCAGCTTATATGGATCAGAAGAGATTTCACAAAAAGGTGTTCTGAGGTTTCTACATCACTTAAATGAAAAGGTGTTAATCTACCAAGTATTGGTGGGAAGCAAAATTAAATAATATGAAGTGAATCCATAACTCTATGATATTTGCTTATATATATATATATATATATATATATATATATATATGAAGGGGAAAGAGGTTAAACCTTGACTTTTGGGATTGTGGATGATAATCCTTGGAAATGAATAAGCAGATTTCATATCTGCGATACTTTAGAAAGGTGGTATATTTTCTTTAAAGGTGAATCTGCAAAATGACAAAACATTCAGGTAAAGTGAAAATATTTAGTTAATTATGTAGGTGCTCCAAATTCCCAAATTCTGCCTGGTGAAATATTGCCTGAGTTGAGGGGATTTAAGGGCTAATGAATTTTTAATGTCTAATAGTGTAATGAAAAGTAGAGCATAAAGATTTGATCGATGAATTGTACCCGAACCAGCACGTGATATGGCTTTGACGAGAGCTTGTATAAACAGATAACTTATTATGGACTGAGCTATCCCATTCCATTTCTTTATAGCCTCCGTTGTCATGACCACAATTTCTTCCAGTCACCCACATTTACCTCTAACTAGAAGACTGCATTTTTGGACTGTTTGTCCTTTTTAAATAAAAGTATTTGAGCCCCAGTTGCACATCATCATTGTGTACAAGAGAAAATGTAGAGTATTAGAAAGAAAATTGGATTTGAGGGCAAGGAAGACTTGGTTTCAAATCCTGATTTGGATAAAATTAATTTTAATGATGAACTATTTTGACCTCAGTTTCCTTCCCTTTATAGCACTTAGCACTGTCTGGGACATTAGTTTTAAGTGTTTAATAATTGTTTGTTAATTGACCAATTGATCCCATGGTTCACATGTAGGGGAAGGTGCTCTGCTAAAGAATATACATGACACATTGGCTTCTGACTGGTGCTTGTGTATCCCTGGGATTTGGGGTTATTTTGAAAATGATGGGTGAGTTGAGTTCATGAACTGCCCTTTCAGCAGAGGAAAAGGAGTTGGGGAAAAAAATTTTCCCTCTCTTGGAAGATCAGTACACTTTGGGGACACTCTTTTTCATGTCAACTCTCCCATGGTTCTAGCCAGGCACCCAAGGTGGTCCACAGCTGAGCACCACAATGGTGATCAGCATGTTTTTTGCCAAGGTGAACCTGAGATGTGAGTTGCCTCATGTGTTTTGTAGTTATTTTCTTCATTATAAGTGACTAAGAGGAATAATCTTGAGTGATGGATATTTTTGGCTTTGATGGCTACCTCGTGAATTCCAGAAGCAGGAAGTTCCATGTGCTGGATGTCGGTTGCCCAGTAGGAAGTTATTTCCACAAGAACTTCTTAAAAGAGAAGTAGACCACCATCCAGAGGGTGATATGGCTGAAAAGACTAAGAGATCCACAACATGCTGCAACCAGGATGTTGAATTCTGAATAAAAGATAGATCAGAGGTCAAAGTGAAATATCTATTCTGCCATTATTCAAAAGTCTTTAACTCCCAAATGGTTTGTTTTTTCAAGCCCTTCTATCATGGAGTAGGAAACAAAACTGCCCTGTACTTGATATTTACTTGGCATATTGAATATCATTTCCAGATGATAATTTGTCAGTCCAAGGTTTGTTTGTTTGTTTGTTTTTAATGCTTTATTAACTTCTGATTTACATCATACGTTTCCGCCAAATTTAGAGTTCAAATTTTCTCCGTTTTTCCCCCTACCCACTGCCCCAAAATAGCAGTCCCACAGGATATCCCCTCCTCCAATCTGCTCTCTCCCATATTTTCTCCCATACCCCTTTCGACTTTTCCAGTGGATCTCTATGCCTCAGTGCCTGTATATCTTATTTCCCAATTACATGTAAGATGGTATTAATAATAGTATATATATACACACACACACACACACACATATATACATATATATGTATATATATTTGAATATTTGATTTTAAAACTTTCAATTCCAGATTCATTCCCTTCCTTCCTTGTCACCCACCCTTACTGGGAAGATAAGCAGTTCAGTATAGGTTGTACATGTGTGGCTAATGCAAAGCAATAACTTAGTAGATATATTGTAAAAGACTGACTATATTTCCCTCCCTCCTATCCCACCTCCCACTTGTTCTATTCTCTACTTTGATCCCATCTATTTTCAAAAGTGGGTGCTTCCAACTTCCCTCCCCCCCAGCCTGCTCTCCCTTCTATCATCCCCACTCTCATCCCCTTCCCCCCCTATTCTCCTGGAGGGTGAGATACTCTATTTATTGTGTATTTCATTCCCTCCTCAAGCCAAATTCAATGGGAATAAGGTTGACCCATTCCCTTTTGCCTTCCTATTCTTTCCCTCCATTGTAACCATTTTCCCTTGCCTCTTCTGTATGAGATAGTTTACCCCAATCTGTCTCTCCCCAACTCCTCTCGTTATATTCCTCTCTCACCTCTTAATTTCACCTTTTAAGTATCATCCATTCCTGTTAAATTGGTCCTGTGCCCCGGGGGTAAAAGCCAAGCACTCACACTTACTGGGTCCCAAAGTCCAGACTGCACTGGCCTCTCACCTTGTCCTTCGCATCTATGTGTTGATAAATCTGGAAACGGCCACAGCTGCTGATGATCTGGAGTCCCTCCTGCTGGTGGCTGGTCAGGCCCGCCCTGGGGCTAAAGCCTTGGCATGGGGCTGGGCTCGGCTCCCAGAGCGCTGGGCTGGCCTATTCTTGCCGGCCTGCAGGGCTGTCCTCAGCAGGAGGTTAGCTTTTCTGTGTCATTTTGTGGGTTCTGCAGCTCCAAAGTTTGTTTAGAGTCCCCTTTTTACATGGATTGGGGAGGGTGGAAGCCAGAGCTGCAGGGAAGGTTGTGCTTCTACTCCGCCATCTTGGCTCCGCCCCCTCAAGGTTTGTTTTTTTAAGGGAAAAGGTAGGTGTGAGCCATACCCAAGTTTTAAGATCTTTTCTCCAGAAATCTGGTACAGAGGCAATGAGTTAGCAGGTATAAAACAACAACAAAAACAGCAAAACTTAACCTCTCCTCTTTGGGGTTAAGGCCCACCTACAGGATGAATATGACTGAGCTGGATTCCCTTGTGAGAGGATTTCCTGTCCCTGAGAGAACAGGCATCATCAAAATGGTAAGAATAATAATAATTGTTATGGTACTTTCCTCACTGGTTTGCTTTGAAGATCCAATAAATTTATGATTTATGTAAAGTAGTTTGCAAATTTTAATGCATTATATATGGGGCCTAAACTCTTCTCCTAATACCCATCTACACTCCCACACTCACACACATCATTCTGGGCCTCCAGAATGTTACCTTGGGTTCAAGGTAATTGGCCAGTATAGGTCAACATAACATTTAAACCACTGGTCATGAACTCTCATCAGAAAATTTCTTTTACCGAACAAGAAAAGGGCACATTTGTTCAAGATGAAATACTTTTAATTGAAAAGAATATAACTTTATAACTTTCTAGGTAACTTTGCATCAATATGTTTACACCAAACCTGCTAGACTGTGTATACTCTGCTAGCATTGCCTTTGAGAACCAAGGGCCTCTGTGAGTCTCTAACAAGGTATTGAAGAAGGACTTTACAGAGCAATGTATCTGATGACATAATTATAAGGGAGATAAAGACAGAGCTAGTAATATGCTTCTTATAAAAAGTTGCAATTGTGGGGTTAAAAAAATAAATTCATGAAGCAGATGAACTAATTGCTTACATTTGCAGGCCTTTGGGGATATGTTTTAGTGAAGATTTCTTTTATGTATTGGTTGGACTCTATGATTGCCGAAGTCTCTTCCAACTCTGAAATTCTATGAACCTATAATTCTATAACATTTTACCTGTATTTCTGTATAGTTTTAAGTTTTTCAAAATATTTTTCACAACAATGAAGCATTGAAATAACAATTAATACATTATAATATTTTTTTCATTTTATAGATGAAGAAACAGACTCAGAGACATGACATTATGTTTTCTAAAGACATGTAGTTAATAAACATTGGTCTATGATTAAAACCTGGTGTTCTGAATTGAAGTTCACTATACCACATTGACTTTCATTAACTTTCTAGAAAACCCCTGTCCTATAAATGATATAAAGTCTCTACATATTTCCATATTCAGTTTACATAAAGATGCTGTGGTGTAAAGAACAGCTATCTCATTATATTATATGTTATTCTTTAGAGGCCAGTGTTATTCATCATATCTTTGTTGTCATTAGCCAGCAATCCCAATTTAGATATCACAATTACTCACCCAGCTTTTCCCTTAATTTTCTTTAATTACATATTCGGACTTTAAGATAGATTTGGATAAAATGTATTCTCAAGGAAAAGAATGGACTATATTGTACAGAATGGAAACAAAATATACTTAGGCTAATAACTTTATAGCTAACCATGGTTAGATGACATGTTATTCTGAGACTCTTAGCCAGGCTAAGTTTTGTGTTGCTTCAGTGGCTTGATTTTCTTCCATTTAACTTTTCATAAAAATAAGCTTTTATTGAATTAATTAAAAAATACATAATATCCTCCAGTATCAGAGAAATACTAGAAGTCTTCCCTCCCAGAGAGATATTTCATATGACAACATTTTTAAGACAAAAGAGAGAAGAGGGAAAATTCAGTTTAACTGATCAATACATCAAAAACGATTTCAAAATATGATCGATGTACAACATTTGTAGACCTCCAAGCTCTGCAAAGGGGTTCAGTGGTAGTATCCTGTTATATGTCTTCTTTTGAGGTCTGCTTGTTCTTTATAACTGTGCAATATTTACTTTGATTTTTTGGGTGGTTTTTCTTTCTTATCTGTCAGTGTGTGTGTGTTCATTTATATGTATATATGTATATGTATGTATGCATGTGTATATGTTTGTGTGCATGTATATATTTGTGTATGTCCCTGCTTACTTCACTCTACATCAATTCATGTAGATTTTTCTATCCTTCCCTATATTCATCATCTTAACAATATCTTAAAGCATAGTACTATCCCATTACATCAATTTACCACAATTTATTTAGCCATTCTTCAATTAACAAGCATCCATGTTGTTTCTAATTCTTCGTTATTATGAAAAATATCACTATATTTTTTCAGAGAATATGGACACTTCCTATCAAAGGCCACTTTGAAGGAACAACCTAGTACTGGATTACTTGATTAAAAAATAGGGACATTTTGTTCAATTTATTTTCATAATTCCAAATTGCTTTTCAAAATGATTATGTTCACACAGAATCACCAACTGTGTACTATTGTGCGTAGCTTCCCACAATGCCGCCAACATTAACTACTACCATCTTTTGCCATTTTTGCCAATTTGTAGGGTGTGGTGGGAAACATTGTTTTTTTTTTTGTTTCTCATTTCTATTATTATTTATGAATAGGAACATTCTTGAATGTGGTTGTTAATTAGCAGTTTTTCTTTTCAGAACTATTTGCTTATCAGAGAATGACTTTTGGGTGCACTCATTCTGTTAATTTCATATTTTCTATATTAATCCTTTATCAGATGAATTTGATGTAAAGATTCTTTTTCCTATTTGACCTTTATGTTAGATGCATTGATTTTGTGCAGAATATTTTCAGTTTAATACAATCAAAGTTACCTATTATATCTTCTGTAATTGCCTCAAACCCTAATTTAATAAAGACTATGTCTCCTACTCATACTTGTGAGTGGCATAAAACCTACTTTTCTTCTTTTTTTATTAGTAAAATTCTTAATATTAAAGACATATTCAGTTAGAATGTATTGTGGAATGTGGTTTAAGATTTTGGTTAAATTTAATTTTTAAATCAGACTGCTTTATAGTTTTCCCAGGAGATTTTATCAAAGAAGGGATTGTTTTCTAAGTAAGTTTTATTTTCCAGTTTATCAAAATATGGATTATTGAGTTTCATTGTTTCTTATTCTCTCTTGTCAATTCTGTTTTTTAATCTACTTCCCTATTTTTAACCAAAACCAAGAAGTTTTGATTTACTACTGCTTTATAATATGGTTTTAGTTACTGAAGTATTTCTTCCCCTCATCCCTACTTCTTTTAATCTTTCCCTTGATATTCTAGATCTTTGAAATGAATTTTGTAATTACTTTATTAACTTATGTATAACATCACTTTGATAAATGTATTGGTATAGCATTAAAATTTAAATTAGATTGGATTTTATTGCCATTTTTATTATATTTGAATGGTCCAGTCAAGGGCCCTGAATATTCCTTGAGCTCTTTCCTTATGTCTTTAAGGGCCACTTTGTAATTGATTCTGCAAGTATTTTGTGTGCTTTGGTAGATTGATTCCCAGATTTTTTATAACATTTTGTAGTAATTTGGAATGAGATTTTTTCCCCCTATCCATTGTTACCTCTTGGATTTAGTTTTATTACATAGAAATGCTATTGTTTTTTGAAGACTTTTCTCTAACTTACAAATCAGAATCATATCATAAATTGATAAGGATGATATTATTTTTTCTTTACTTATCTATACATTCTAAATTTATTTTCCTTGCATTATTGTTATTGCTAAAAATTTCAGAATTATATAAAATATTAGTGGGTATATATCATTACTTTAGTTCTATATCCAATTGGGCAAGATTTGAGTGTAACACCATTGCATGTGATTCTTCCTTTTGGTTTTTGATACTTTATATGATATTAAAGCTCCTGATATTAAAAGATGCTGATATTAAAGGCATGCCATTTTTAAAAAGGGTCTCTAAAATTATAATTTATGGTTTTCAACACAAATGAATTTTGTAATTAAAAAAGTTTCCTGCATCTATTGAGGCCATCATGTGCTTTTGGATATTTTTATTTTTATTATGATTATTTGTGTTGATATCAAATGACATTTGCATCCTTTGTAAGAATCCAACTTGGTCATGATGGATGATTTCTTCGATGAATCATTGTAATCTGTTTGAAACCATTTTATTCAAACTTTTGAAATTGATATTGTTAATGATATTGGTCTAAAATTCTCCTTCTGTGCTTTATTCTTTCCTAGTTTAGATATTAAGACAATATTTGTCTCATAAGAGCATTCTTACAGGTTTCTTTCTCAATTTTTTTAAGAATGATTTATTTTGTATTGGTACCAAGTGTTGATTACAAATTTAATAGAATTCTTCTATGAATCATTGGGACCAGGAGGTTATTCCACCCCTAGTCCTGTCATTCCCCTTTGGTTCCTTTAGAACTACTTTTATTACCTTTTGTGAAATTATCATTTAAGAACACTATTTGGTTTTCTGTTAATTTGGGTATTTTACATATTTCAGGTATGCCTCTACTTATTTCATATTTCTAGTTTTGTTAGCACATAACTGTGCATAGTGTATACTGATTGTTCTTTCATTTCTTTTGGTTTTGTTGTTCATTTTTTTGTTGCTTTATTTTTTGCCCTCTTCTTAATCATATTAATTAAAGGTTTATCAATTTTATTAGTCTTTTCAAAGAAATAGATTTTAGATTGATTTTTCAATTGTATAGTATTCTTGTTTCTAATCTATTCATTTCTCCTCTGATTTTTAAATACTTACTCTCGTGTTCTTATTTTTTGTTTATTTGTTGAAATGAAACATGAAAAATCCACATTAAGTATTTTAACTAATCCTTTTACTATTTTATCAATGCATATTTTTTCAGGTTTTCCCCCTGAGGACTACTTTAGCTGGATCCCAGAAATTTTGATAAGCTCTTTCATTATACTTTTCTTTGACATAATTATTGATTATTTGTATGATTTGTTCTTTTTCATTCATTAGTGTTGATTCTTTTGTATCTTTTGTTTGGGATTTATGAAATGATTATTATTTTTATCATGTTATATTCTGTAAAGGATTTCTCTAAATCTAGATGGCATTTTTGGGAGAGAGTGCAACCTAGAGTCAGGAAGATTTGAATTCAAGTCTGGTTTTATACACTTAATAGCTTTATTATTCTTAAATTTTTTTTAGAAATATTATTTAACCTTTATCTCAGTTTCCTCATCTGTTAAATGGGGATGATAACTGTATCTACCTCCCAGGGTTGTGATAATGATGATGATGGTGGTGATGATGATGATAGTGGTGGTATCCTTTTTCATTTTTGTTTGATATATCTGAATCCTGGTAAATTATCAAATTTTTGTCAATATTCCACATGTTACTGAGAAAAAGATATGCTCCTTCGTAGCCACATTTAGAAAAATGCCATGAGTCTTTTAGCTCTAGTTCCCCCATAATTTGTTCAATTTGATGTTTTCCTTTTTTTTTAACTTTCTGTTAAATTATCCAAAGTAGAGACAGATCTTATAATACCATACAACAATTGTATTATGGACAATTTGTTCTTATATTTCAGTTAATGTTTCCTTTATGAATTTAAATTCTAAGTCATTTTTAATAAAACACTAAATATTAACGTCAGTTTGTTGTTCGTTTTTCCTTTCAGCCTATTATAGTTTGTTGTAATGATAATGGGAATCTGAATATCTTCCCTGCCCCTTGGATGCTTGATAGGCTTAAGTGAATCTGACAACCTTCCTTAATTTGAAAATATATTCTGCCCCCTAATAGGCTAATTGTGGTCACATGGAGCCTGTAGTGGGAGGCTTGCTTTTCAGGAATGCCCACATCTTGTTACTTTGTGATTGGGGAGTGGGTCAAGAGGGTTGTGGCATTCTCTGACCCAGGAGAAATCTGTATATACTCTGATGTGAGGTTTTGCTTTGGGGCTCACTTTGGGAAGAGTATTGAGATTTACCCAGATGTTGGTGCCTCCCTCTCTGGTAACTAACTAGGTATGGATGTAATGGTCAGACCGCTGGAAGCCCTGTCTGCTGAATTGTGTTATTTCTGTTGTAACTTCTCTTTGTATTTTCTGAAGTTCAAGGTGCTGACTTTTATCACTGAATTAGGTAAATGATATATATTTGATTAATTTAAAGTAAGATTGTTAGCCCATTTTGAGTTGCTTTCCTTTAGAAAAGCAGATCTAAGAACCTGTGCTAGCAGCCATCCTGGGTATGTTAGGGTGCTTGCTGCTACATTTGTTTATCTCCTTTTATGTAGTGAATATTTGTTTTTGCTTTATCTGATAGCATGTTTTCAATTCCTTATTTTTGGAGATTCATTTGATTCTTAGTAATTTTCTTTTCTAGTCCCCAATTTTTATTGTATGTTTGTCTTTGATTTTGATATGTTTCTTGTGGGGTTTCATTTTCTCATTGAATCTGTTACTCTTTTTTGTTTTATTGGATTGCTTAATCCACTCACATTGATTCTTTCCTGGCACTGGAAGGAGGTGGAGTTGAGTTGAGATCTGTTACAAGTCCATGGATTGGCTTGTATAACCCTGTCTGTATGGTGGGCAGTAGGGGAAAGGGTGCTAAGAAAGCAAACTAGGGAATAGGGATTCGTTTTCTCTACTGTCAGTTAATTACTAGGTTTCTTTCTCTTTTTTTGCCTCATTCTGTCTCTTGGTGTCCTGGACCACAGCAACAACAGAAATTGCTTTATCTCTTGTGCATAATTCCTATTTTGGAGAGGTTTCAGAGGTCATAAGGATTAGAGAAAATTTCTAGTCTTTCATCTTATTGTTCACATGACCTGTAAGTCTACTTCCATTTAATAATCATTTCTTCATCATCTGTTAAATAAAAAAGGGCACAAATAACTCCACTTTGTCTTTATCCACTATTTTGTGAGGCTGTTTCAACTGCTTATGAGTCACCTGATTTTGGAGAAGTCACAAGATGGTTACTTGACTTAAGGAATGTCACAAAACTACCCATCCTCTATCTCACCTCAGTGTCTCCCTAGCCCCTCTACCAATCAGAAACCAGGTGTCTCAATACCTATAATTTTGTTTTTCCCTCTTTCCAAATTGCATGTTTTTCCTGTTTCTCACTCCTTCCAAGTTGTATATTATTAACTGAGTAGAAACCACAATTCACAATTTCTTGATTTACCAAGAGTCTTGGATCCAATTTGTTTTGTGAGTTCATGCAATGCTAAATAAGTTGTTGTCTGAAAGTAACTATTCAGTTTCTTTATTACACTGTAACAGATCAGAAAAAAACCCAACAACTCCTATTTATTCCTCTGAAATATCATCTCAAAGAGTTCATGTTTATGTAGTGATTTACATTCTATTCCCCACAACAGTCCTATGAGGTAGTCTGTGATGGATATGAGGGGACTGAAGAACCAAGATGTTAAGAGGACTTGTCCATGTCAAGCAGCTAATCCCTGTCCTAGTATGAATTACAATCATCATCATATCTTGAGTTAAATTAATATTGCTTTTATACTTTTCCAAGAATTTTCATAAATGTATACATCCATCTTTCTCATTTGATTCACAACCTTTGAATTAATATATTGTATACATAAAGAAAGCAGTCCCCTGACAGTAAGGGAGACAACTGAAAAGTGAAGTTTTAATTACTTTGCTCATATTTTGTACTATTTTTATTAAATTAATTTCCAGTTCATTGCTTGCTCCTACAGAAGAATGGCATGGGTTAGTGAACATAACTGGATGTCAAGAGATTTGAGTCATTCTAGTTTCATTGCTTATTGTATGAATTTACTCATACAATAGATTTAGAAAAGGTAATGAAAGTAGTTATATAATCTTTATTGTGCATCTGTTTCTTCACTTGTAGAACAATAATAATACAATGAAATTGCTGTTATCAAGTATGATCAGAGTAGGCCACTCTAGCTAAAAAAGACTTAGCATCTATACCATATGTGAATCATGCTTGTTTCCCCCCCAAAAAAATGGAAAGATGACATATGACAATAAAGTTATAAACTGAAATCTTGGTTATATGTGAGCGGCCACTAACCTTTCTAACATAAGGGCCAGCCTTAGGTTGTGATCTCAGGAGGGAATAAAGAGATGAGAAATGAGAGGATTAACTTGCAGTTTATTGGCATGCATGTATAGGGAAGAAAACTGGCTGCTAAATAACCTAAAAGAGAGCATGATTCAAATGTGATCCCCTCGTGCATAAGGAGAGTGGACAGGGACTGAACCAGTCACATCAGCTTTGGCTCAACAAGCAAGTGGTCTCATGGGAGATGTCCTTGTGAGTGGGCAACTGGACAGTGGCCCTCAGCACTTCCTTATCTCCAGCGAGCTTGGAGCAGTCTTGGAACCAAGAGGCCCCCAAACAGTTCCTGAATTCCCATGGGGCAGAAAGTACCTTGAACTCACATTGTCCTATCCAACTCCCCCTTTTTTGTTTTGGAAGAGTCCAATGATCACACAAGAAATACATCTCTTATCCCTCCTCACAGTTATTCCATGCTTTTTTTCTGAACAATATTGTTTAATCCATGATCTTCTCGATTCCCAAACCATCTTTCACTCTTTACTGGGAAGAGCGCATATTGTGACCAGGTTATGACAAATACAGACTGATTACCCAAAAAAGGTCCTATACATTCATTGACACTGCAATTGTTACAAGTGATGTTAAAAACACCTTGAGATTGTGTTACATTTACACCATTCCCCCACATGAAGGCATATCACCTCCCCCCCACCCCGCAACAGGCTTGTGCCTCCATGTCCAATCTGCAAACCATTCTTCTAATCCCCTGGTTCAAGAACATGTTGCCACATTCCCTAGGCTGTCCCAAGCTCTTACATGATTGTAATGTTCCCCATGGCTGCCATCCCCTTCCAAAATCCTGTCCAAGAGTGTCCTATCTGGGTACCCACAGGGGTAGAGGAACAGAGTTGTAACTGGTGTGGTTTGTCAGCTGCCAGGACTGGAGCTCATTGTGCTTGTCAAACATAGTTTTGCAAATCCACCAATGAGTGGCACAAGTCTCTAGCAAAGGCCACCCACTGCTGTTAGTGGGTTTACAAGCTGGACTTCCCCCCATAATCTGAGGAACAGAGGAATTACAGGGTGTCCCCTGTATTCCAAGCATATATACAGTATGTAAGCCCCTTCCAGAAAGTCGTGTTGTAAGTGACATTTGTAATTTGGACACAAGGTGTCACATTTTGTCTGGACCAACACAATGGCACACCCTAAACAACAATCCACTAAAATTAGTCTGTACTGACGCTGTGGGTGCCATAGTTGACTGAAAAGCAAATTCATCCCTGATTAATCTACTACCATTCCCTTGAAAAACTGGTTCAGTGACCTCCTCCCCCCCAAGCTACCACCCTCAGCTAGGGTGGTTCCGACATCATGGCCCATCTGTATTGTTCCACATGAGCAGGTGGTGAGATGGTAAAGGCAGCAACCACCAGCAACATCCCTTGGTGATTCATCTTGCGTGGTCTCTGCTGTAGTCGGGACTGGCGTCTCTTCTTCTTCTTTGGGGTCTCTGATAATGTGGATAGTTTTTGCAGGAGCCCACTGGTGACCCTGACCTGTGGATATACAAGCATATGCTGGCCACAGGTTAAAAGGGTATAAAGGCCCTCCCAATTACCAGTGGGTGTTCTCCACACAACCTGTGTTTGTTTTTTCGTTTTGTACTGCCGTCCCATTTTGAGTTTATGTTTTTGATTCCCTCCGAGCTGTTTCATAGCCAGGGTCAAATCAGTTGCATCAAATTTCAGGTAATTTAGAGTGTACAGTATTCTATCAATATGGGATTGTCTTATAGGGTCATCTCCCCCTTTTTGTTTTTGGAGATAGTCTTTTATAGTATGATTGGCCCATTCAACCATTGCTTGTCCAATAGGGTTATATGGAATGCCAAATAGGTGTAGAATGCCATGTTCAGTCATAAAAGTGGATATAGCACAAGAAGTATATGCTGGACCATTATCAGTTTTAATGGCTTGAGGTATTCCTATAGAGGAGAAACAATGGTAAAGGTGATTGAAAACATGTTTTGCAGTTTCTTCAGCCTGTAAGGGAGCCATTAAGAAGCCAGAAAATGTGTCTCTGGAGACATGGAGATATTTACCTTTGGTAATATGTGTGACATCCATTTGCCACAATTCATTTGGTTGTAGTCCACAGGGATTCACACCCTTTACCTCAGGTGGGTGAAAAGGTATACAGTGAGTACATCTTTTGACAGTGGCTCAAGCTTTTTGTTTGGACAGGTTGTAAAGGCAGCTAAGGGAGTGTGCTGACATATGGCACTTGTCATGAGCTAGAGAAGTTTGGTGTTGTATATCAATCATAGCACCCAGTGATGTTTTTATGTAGCTAATGTATAAAGCAGTAGCTAATAGAGCTAATTGCTCCCTCACTTTTCTTCATTTTAGTAAGTAGGTTGTAATACCTTTATTATAAGGGGTATGCCTATAATTAATATTATTCAAAAAATGACCACAGAAAGATTGAAGTAAGTTGTTAGTGGCAGGAACATTATCAGCATTCAATTTGTCTAGCTTGTTTCCTAGTAACATTGAATTATTTACATAGAATATATGCATTTTTATAAAAATAAGAGTAAACTAATGTAGTCCCATGAATATTTGGGGAAAAAGTTGGAAAAACTTGAACCTTTGATTAATAGTCACGTTATTTAGATAAAGAGGCTTAGGAAATGAAGAATGAATTGCAACATAGGTAGTGGCCTCTATGCCATAAGAGACTGTAACTTCTGTAAAAGGTTAAAAAGATCTGTATTCTGAGTGTGTTTAAGTTTAGCAGTGTCAATATGTGTTGGCATATGTATACAGAATATTTGCTATCTGACTCAGTATTAAGGGAAAAGAAAAGTCATTTAACAATAATAGTATATCAGAAAACTGTGTCTAGTGGGCAGAAGTAAAGTGAATATTAATAACTTTATAATTATTAAAATTAATGTTAATTTAATTAGAATTAATTAGCTTGCATTTCTAGGAAGCTGCCAAAAGAAGTTCCTGACTAGAACTTTACAGCTATATCCTTGATACACAAAACTTGTTTATCTTCTGATTATATTCACTTCGGAAGAAAGAGATATTTCAGAAATTGAATCTTTCACTTATAATAAGTTCAGGCACTACTTTAACTCTTGCCTAGGCCATGGAATGACTATACATTGGAATCAAAATAGCCAAATCTGTTCTACGTTACTTTAACTTAGCTATAAGTTGTCTTGGACATCCTAAAAGCAAAAACAAAACTTTTAAGAGTGAGATTCATTTAAATCAAATTGGTGTAAAATAAGCAACATAGTTTCTCAAGGTATTTATTGACAAACTATTGGAGAATTCTTAAATATCACAAAGTTTTTAGTCAAAAAAGTATAGTAATTGAATCTTTATATTGGCAACAATTAAGAAGCTGATCAAAGTACTTATAAAAGTTATTAGTATTAGGATCCCTCTAAACAAGGGGAATATTATAAAGTGAGCCTAAGTAGTTTGTATAAATTACTGTACATATTCTAATTCTTGATAAAAAAACAATATTAGATTTCCCAGGGAGCTAACACAAAAGAGTTCATACCTTTTACTGACTAATTATTCTGATCATAGAAATTTTGCTATAGAAAGAAAAAATAAGATGTGAATTAAATATAATATTAAATGCTTTTTATTTTAAGTAGCAATTTTTCACCAATCACAACTCATATCCAATTATATGTTAATTTTATTCCTATGGAGCTGTAATAAACAATAAAGATTTACTAGGTTTTTCCTACATAAGGAATTTCATTTAATGTTTTCCTTTTCTCAATTGTTAGAAATCCTTTTAATATTTTGCAACTTTCTTAGCAAGTTAGATTCATTATTTAGGAACTACATGACTAAAACAAGTTCCCTTCTCAGGCTGAATGACCTTGCCTCTAGAGATGGTTTCCTTGGCAGTTTTACAAAATAAGAGTAACTGAGATGGACTTTAGGGAGGGGCTAGGGGTGATGCTCCTGCTTCATCAAATCTCATACATGCAGGAGGAATGGTCTGAATGAGTAGGATTAATCTGAATAAAGTTTTCACCCAGTCTAGTCCTTTCCACATATAGTAATCAATTAGCAATTTTAAGTTTTAGCAATCAAACAGTACAGTAACTTATATAATAATTTCCATAAGTGATAGCCAAATTGTTTTAGTTGTAATTTCCTTTTAACTTCAGGCAAAGATGTAAATAACTGGTTTCCTATATAGCATATATAAACATTATAAAATGTTTAGTGACATAACTGTTTTTACACAAACTTTTTCTCTATCTTTTAGTTTCAACAAAATTCAGATTAAAAATTTGCTTATCTAACACTTTCTGGACTACAATCATCCCTTGGCTTTTAAAATAAGAGAATTTTTACAACTATTTAAAAAGACCACAACAACACAAAGACATCATGATGTCAATTATATTTCCAAATCATTACTTGTAAAAATTATTGATAGAAAACTGAGCTTATCTAGCACAGAGATTTTTCTCCTCTCCCCACAGCTGCAGAGCCTGATTGTGTATTTAGGGGTTTTGAATGGAGAGGTTCATTTGCTTGTTTAAAGGTGTGGGCTTCAATGCCCCAGTGTTGTGACCCCAACGTTTCTAGCTGAGTCTTACCTCTGTTTCCTGACCCTTGGTGTGCACCCAGTCATGTCCTGCGTGGTCTCATAAAGGAGAAGTGGAGTCAGTGGAAATGAAAAGAGGCACAGCTTTATTGGCAGGACAGGCATGTTGTTACATCTCTCCCTCTCTCCTCCCCAAGCCCCTCATGCTTCAGCCCTTAAATCCCCAAAGTGTACTTGCAGAGCTCATGGACAGCTTGTGAGGGAAGGTGGGGGGGGGGCAATCAGAGAACAGGGAGGCTGTGTCCAGAACAGCTTGCATACTCTTGCACACTTACCCTTAGTCCCAGAGATTAGTCTCAAGGGAACAGGGTAAATTGCATGACAGCACACAGTCTGGGTGCCTCGGCACTTCCTAGAGGTTAGCGTGCCCTGACTACAGACGAGATCAGTGCAGAATCACTGACTAACCTGTGTCTTGTTATGTCAGACCTGAACCCAGAGAGGCTGCCTGAGACCCAAAGAGGAGCTGCAGGCCCCGACACCCCAGGGCTTTTGCTAGTGGGGTCCTTGCCAAATGTTTTGTGCTTTCTCCCTTTAGTCAGATTGGGAGGGTGTTATGGAGTGTAAGTGAAATTCCCTATTATTCTTCAACACTCTCTATCAAGAGAATTTAATAAAATTTTGTAAAATATTTTCATCTGATTTAACTTTTTTCTCCTGTAAACTTTATTTATGTGTCCACTCCTTAAAGACTTCTCTGAAAGTGATAGCTTTGACCTCTCTAGGAAAAGTGATTTTGGGGAGTGCTAACCTTATCTCTCTACTAGAGAACCCCAAAAACCTCAAGTTTCTTATCAGATCTTAGAAAATATTCCAATTTGCCTAAATGCCAAATAGTAAAATGTATTCTGACTTATCTTTACCATCAACTTAGAAATGACACTTTTTACTTTTCACAGGAATTCAATTGACTTACAGTTTCATTCTGATACACAGTGAGGCAGGAAATGCTTGTTCCTATGCCTCTTTGATCTGAGGAAAAAAATCCCCTTATTATTTCTTATCACCTTCTCCTTTCTCCACTTGGCCAGAGTGGAATAAAGAAGAGAAGATTTTCAGACTTTTAAAAATCTTAAAACATCTGTTCACACTTTTTAATGTAAATAGTTTATGCCTGCTACTGTTTCTGTACTCTATGACTTAATATAACCATCACATAATCTATAAAATAAAATATTCTTCTTTTCTCTTTCTCTCTCCTCAGGAAGGGGGAGGGAGAGAGATAAGAGCATTCCAAGGAAAGTCCAGCTGCATAATGAACTTTACAGGGTGTTAGGTTATTCACACTCTTTCACACAGAGACACATAAACAAAACAGATAGAGAAAATGACAGGAAGAGTGAACTCAGAAATTGTTAAAGATTGTTTGTAGAAATCAGACATTATGCTTGGTCCTAGGTAAAACTTACTTGATCATTTTCTTTTTATCTGTTTCCAACAAAGACAGCTGTATCAGAGGGAATGGTTAGAGCCACCCCTGGCACTTTCATTTCTGATGTTAAACATATCATTAATGTATTCCATAGAAATAAGACAGAGGGATAGCTAGGTGTTGCAGTGAATAGAGCACTGGCCCTGGAGTCAGGAGGACCTGAGTTTAAATCCGGCCTCAGACACTTAAAACAAAAACTAGTTGTGTGACCTTGGGCAAGTCACTTAACCCCAATTACCCTCCAAAAAGCAAAAAAAAAAAAAAAGAGTATACCACAAAAGAAAAACAGAAAAAAGGCAAAAATAGAGAGATGCTGGAGTCCCTCCTCCATAAGCCTCTTACTCTTCTGTCTCCTTGTTATAGTGCCTTTTACTAGGTGGTAAATTGTGAAGTCTATGCCCTGGACTTTTCCGGGATGGGTCTTATCAAAAGAAGTCATTTGCTCCCCTAGTACCTTCTACTTGGCAAACTCATAACATCATATTTCAGGGAGCCATGGTGAAACTTTATGTGCCAAATCAACGAATTTTCTGATGTCTTTAAGCTGCACAGTTGCTCCTTGTTTCTGTATGCATTTATATATAGCTCTAACATAAGTTTCTCTGTCCTCTGGTCTCAGTGTGCTTATGTTTGGCCCAAGATTACTCACTGATCTCTAAGTTCCGCAAGTTCCAGTCACCATGCCCTAATTCCTCAGGAAACCCTGCTGGAGCCTCTGGAAGCAGAGGTGTTCCTACCCCAAGTGTCTCAGGGCACACTGGTGTGATCCTTGGGTCTTCTGAAATCCCACCCAGGACCCATGTTGGGTGCCAGCTGGAAGGGGCTGCTAACCTTTCTAGCCTAAGGGCCAGCCTTAGGTTGTGATCTTAAGCAGGAATGAAGTAAAGAGAAACAAGAGAAGATTAACTTGAAGTTTATTGGCACACACACATAGGAAAGAAACTGGCTCCTAAATACCTAAAAGAGAGCACAATTCAAGCGTGATCCCCTCCTGCACTGGGAGAGTGAACCAATGGAGGGGGGCCGAACTGGTCACATCAGTTGTGACTCAACAAGCGAGTGGTCTTGTGGGAGATATCCTTGTGAGTAGGCAACTGGACTGTGGCCCTCAGCACTTCCTTATCTCCAGCAAGCTCCGAGTGGCCTTGGAACCAAGAGGCCCCAAAACAGTTCCTGAATTCCCGTGGGACAGAAAGTGCCTTGAACTCATATTGTCCTATCCAGTCATGGGCTTGTGGAAAGTCCCGTTTCTCATATAACCATACTTTAAACAAAGAAAAATACTCAGTATCAACACCATGTTGGAAGTGGTCATTAAATAAAGGCTTCCTTTAATGATTCAGAAGCTATTTCTAGATTTTGCCATATCTTTGGCCATTAAAGTATAATAGAAAGCAAGCTGGACTTGGATTCATGGGAATAGCAATAAAATCTGTGATTTTTGTTTTTATTTCCTGTTTGGGCTCAAGTGCCATCTTCTCCCTTTAGTAGATAGGTGATTGTAGACAAATCACATCACCCATTTGGGAGCTGACTAAGTGATATGGTCCATGTTTCATGCTCCAGAGGATTAACTACCTGCTGTTGCAGTATGTACATTTTTATAATCAACTTGGATGAAGTCATAGATGGCATGGTTATTAATTTTCATATGACACAAATTTGGGAGAAATAGGTCAGAGCTGATGTGTGTTGGTTCTTGGATTTTAAAAGATCTCAACTACTTGCAATGATGTACTATGTACATAGAAACTTAGAAATCAAAAATTGATCTTCAGAATGCTGGGGAGTCCAATGACATAGAACACTCGTCACAGGATGAAATGGCTTAGCACTGACTGCTTTGTGTGAAAGAAAGCTTTCCCAGAAACTAAATTATTGTTGAGTCATCTCAATCATGTTTGAGACTCTTCATGACCCTGTTTAGGATTTCTTGGCAAAGGTGTGAGAGTGGTTTTACATTTCCTTCTCTGTTCATTTTTTAGATGAGAAAATTGAGGCTAGCAGGCCTAAGTGACTTGCCCAGAGTCACACAGATGATGTCTGCAATTAAATTTGAACTCAGGACTTCCTGACTCAAGAGTTGGCATGCTATCTACTGTATCACCTAGCTTCCCTAGAAACTGAGTAGTTCCAATGAAGACTGAAGTGTCTTCTTTGCTGTCAAAGAAGGTGTGATGTGGAGTATGTTTTCATATTTGTTTGCGGGGTGAATTTTAAAAGCACTAGGAGATTAAAGGAAATGATGTTGAGAGTTCAGATTTCACATTTCTCTGGATTCATTTAAAAATGGTCCTTTTAGAGTATTTTTTATTGAATAATTTTTTTTGTCAATCCCCCTAATCATGAAAGGGAAAGAGAAAGGGGAAGAGTAGTGAATATACATTTTTAAAGTACCTATTATGTATTAGGCACTGTATTAAGCACTTTTCACAAATGTTTCATTTGAAACTTAAAACAACCTTGAGATGTAGATGCTGTTATTATTCCCTTTTATAGCAGATGAAACTAAGGCAAACAGTAACTTTCTCAGGGTCATACAGCTAGCAAATGTCTGAGGCTGGATTTGAATTCTGGTCTTCCTGACTCCAGGCGCTGTATTCTATCGTTCTATCAAGTGCCTCTTGAGATTATAATTGTACATGGAATCCTGGAAAGCAAATCTCTATGAAATAACGAGAAATAGAAATTCTAAATTCTAGTTACTATGGAAACAATTTGTGTTTTGTCCCATTTCTCATAGGCTAAGTAAGTGACACTTTGTTAACTTCATAAAGCATTATCTCTAGAGATCCAATACTAACTCAATGTAGGAATTTCATATAGTGTATCTGACAGGTGAGCCTTTTAGCCATTCTCAAATTATACCTATACATAGGGTGAGCCATTATCACTTGATAGTCAAAGTGTAAATTTTGTTTTAAGAAAATTAACTTGTCTATAGGTAAAAATGACAAACCATAGTATTTCCACTGAGACTTTCTTTGGTTTACTTAATTAGAGGTAGGAAGAGGATAAGGGAAGTTTTAATTATTTTGCTCATATTCTGCAATATATTTTTATTAAATTAATTTCCAAAAGTATAATTTAGGAATAGAATGAACCTGTTCCATATGCTCTATACAGAATTTTTTTTCTAACTGTATTAATTGCCAAACTAGTTTTCTATACTTTATTGGACCAATGCAGATTGGTTTAGAGGAGATCTACTTCCATACAGGTTTTCTAATTTGAGCTTGACTGTATCTCTATAATCTCTATTATCCAAGTATTATCATGCCCAATTTTAAGAAAGAAAAATGAAGTCCAGAGAATTTCATTGTCTTGCCCAAATATTATAACTAGTAAGTAGTGAGGTGAGGGAGCTATAGGATTGATATTGTACTTAGTAAGCGTACAATACTTTTTCCATGACAACATGCTATGCTACCTCCCTGATGCAAAATTAATCTAGCAAAAGATGTATGCCACTTATGAAAAGCATTTGAAAAATAAATTACCTTCTGAACATCTATAACTATGAATAGTTTGTTATCTCAATTTCTTCACCAGTAAAATTAAGGGAATTGGGGCGGCTAGGTGGCGCAGTGAGTAAAGTGTCGGCCCCGGAGTCAGGAAGACCCAACTTCGGTTCCGGCCTCAGACACTTAACACTCCTCCTACCCTCCCCCCCACACACAAAACTAGCCGTGTAACCTTGGGCAAGTTACTTAACCCCAGTTGCCCTCCAAAAAAAAAAAAGCAAAAAAAAAATTAAGGGAGTGAACTTGATCTCTAAGGTCCATTTCACCTATAAATTTATAATGATCTCTTTAGATCACTTGTTCCATTAATTCTCATTACATGCTATTTCATATAACTAATTATTACCTTTATTTAATGGGCCTTGCTTAAAAAAAAGAAATTATTTTTTAGCAAAAGAAAAAAAGAAAACTGTTGGACCAGTGAAAATAGTTTTAATTTGGATGATTTCTTTGAATTAATTAAACATTAAAATAACATATTTCATTTTATAAAGTCAGTGGAGGCCAACAGATAACTTCATTTTAAGGCATGCATTCATCCAAATGTAAGATGACTGAAACATTAATAAGAGATCGTTATTTTATGACATCTTATCACATTTTCATCTTGTATTATTTTATAATAAATTATAATGAATGTACATACATGTGTAAATATCAATATTCATAACTATACCTATATCTATCTATCTATCACCTCCCTATCTATCTATCTATCTATCTATCTATCTATCTATCTATCTATCAATCAAACTATCTATAGTAGTATTGAGTGAGTCCTTACATCTAGTGCATATGTTTTAAAATGAAAAAGCTCATTGACCACCAGTAGGTTTATATATATTTTTTCTGCTTATATCCATATCTATATTGGAAACATTTATATCCATTTATATTACTTATTTGTCTATCTTCCTAGCTCTGATGTGATCTATATATCAGCATTGAGTAGTGGAAAGAGAGCTGACCTCAATGTTAGAATAACATGGGATCAAGCCCCAACTTTTACAAGTACTGACCTTGTGACCCTGGGCAAGTTACTTAATCTTTCAGTGGATCGGGAAATTTTCTGAAATTCTAATTTTCACAAAAGGTGGTGATTACAGTACTAGAAGAAGTTTCTTCACCTAAAATTCAATATGCTGACAAAAACAAACAAAAAATTAATAGTCATGCCTCACTCATTATCTGGGATTTTCTAGTCCCCACAGACTCTCTGACATTTGCATCAAGATATAACATATTATTTATATATCTTCAGTTATCCTTTTTAGGCAGACATTATGTAATTATAAGATATTTGATGAATCTTTTAACTCAATGTCTATCAGTTCTGATATCCTGATAATCTAGCAATTTGCTTACCTTTGCTGTGGTTCATGGATAGATAATAACATAAATTTCAGGGTGATAACTACTAAAATTTCCATAAAATAGATAATGGCACCAACATCTCTAAATACACAAGCATCTAATATACTTAACAGGGGCCCATTCTGTTTATATTTTGTACTTATGTAATCCTATCCTCTGTGGAGGCCAACAGATAACTTCATTTTAAGGCATGCATTTTTTTAAAGCAACTGGGGTTAATTAACTTGCTCAAGGTTACACGGCCAGTTATTTCTGGGTGTGGTGCTGAGTATCTGAGCCCGGATTCGATCCCAGGTCATCCCGACTCTGGGGCCAGAGCTCTTACTCGCCGTGCTATCTGGCCACCCCTTATCCTCTGACTTCTAATGAGGTAATTTTTTCTCTCTGTAATCATATTGTATCATTTACAGCTAAAAATGGAAACTTTAAAGAGGCCTTTTCTTCTCTGAAGCATGATAGTTGGCTTGCATAGGGAAAGAGTTCTTGTCCTTACCTTTATATCGTCCAAAATATTCAGAAAGTTGAAACAATGCTGACTTTGTATGAACATCTAATAAAGATTTCATTTTGATTTATGACTACAACAATATGAAAGAAATGCACTACTGAGTTCTAGTCCAAATTCTCTTTATCAGTGATGTTAAGAGGATTGTCTTTACTTCTTTTTTTGTAGGGGAAGGGGAATTCAGGACATTTGATAGGCATTGCCTTATACAGTACAATTTATGAGTTTAGTCACAAGTTGAAGGATATACTTCAAACACCTCTAACTTTGAATCAATTACCTGTTTTAAATTTATCATCTATTTACCTTGAAATTTCATGAACCTATTTATATATATCCTGCTAACAGA
Organism: Petaurus breviceps papuanus; assembly: GCF_028583685.1. NCBI lineage: Eukaryota > Metazoa > Chordata > Mammalia > Diprotodontia > Petauridae > Petaurus > Petaurus breviceps. The sequence continues at coordinate 833,299 of NW_027186304.1, forward strand.
AATTACATAATGCACATGTTTATTGTACATATATGTATAGATATACACATCATGCATATATTACCCACATACCCACATATTGCACATACATATGTATGTATACATACATGCATGTATATATAATGTTGTTGGTGTCCAGTCATTGTCCAATCATCTTTCAGTTATGTCTGACTTTTTGTGATGCCATTTATGGTTTTCTTGGTAAAGATACTGGAGTGGTTTGCCATTTCCTTCTCCACCTCATTTTATATATGAGGAACTAAGGAAAAAAAGCATTAAGTGATTTGCCCAGGGTCACACAGTTGGTAAGTGTCTGAGTCTAAATTTGAACTCAGATCTTCCTGACTGCACTCTACCACTGTGCCACCTAGCATATATCTCTATCAATTTATCTATCAGCTATTTCTAGTAAAAGAAACATGAAAAAAACTTTGAATTAAGAAATCCAAATAAATTTTGTTTTAAATTTGATCAAATTATAGTAAATTAAGTTATATAAATTAACTGCAACTGGCTTTCTAAATGGCTATTATTTTTTTTAGCTTAAATATGCCTTTATTTTGGATATCATCAGACTTTCAGAGTGAGAAAACATTTCTTCCTCTTCAAATCCAAGAGACTAATGATAAATAGATGTTATGACAGTAGCAGAATTTTATTTTACATCAAGATAAGGATATCTCAGAAATTTCTTGTAAAAATAATTTAAAGCCCAAGAAATTAAATCTTATCAAGCATGGGAGAAGGGACCCAACACTTTGTTTTGCTTTGGGTGGACTGATTGAATTCTTTGTTCATTTTTGTATACAATTAACTAAACTGCTTATAGCTTTTAGCTGAAGTAAGTTGATAATCATTAAAATCTCAGCATGAGACTATCTTAACCATCTGTCAGATGTTTTCTTGTAAACTTATTGGTGATTCTGTACTTTCATAGAGAGAATGAGGAGAAAGTGAAGGGGAGAAGAGAATAGAAGTATTTGCCTCTCAGGATCTATTTCAGTCTCTTTCCAAGTCACTCTCACTAAGGACATAAATTACCATATAGGAGGTCACCAATTTAGAACCTGTGCTTGAACAAATTGCCCCCTGAAATTTCTCCCATGTGCTTTGACAGGTTCTGAATTTTCTTAGCCTCTTTGGGAGCGTGGTCTAAACTTTATGTTGTCTATAAGTGAGAGATGTGATATTTTTCAAAAACTTTGGTTCTGCTGAAAAGGATGCCATTATTGTAAGTACATAGTTACAATAATTTGACTTGTGTGATTCCAACCTTGGGATAAAAATATTGTCTCTGACTGGTAAATCTGATTAGGTGAAAAAAAATAGTTTTTGGAAACATGTCTTAATACTAGGAATTGATTGTGTTTTCTTCTAAAATTCAAGATATACTAAAAAAATGCTTGGCATTACTTTTGTCTTGCCAGGTAATTGACATTTGGTATTGGTGAAATATAATATGAATTATAGGTAGTTATATTGAAATCCTACTCTCATGCTTCATCATGGGAATATAAGTGAATATGGGTATTTGAAGGATATGCCATTGTAGCTGTCTAAGCTCTGGCAGATCTTATTAAGCAAAAAAAAAAACCCATCTCTGAGTCTTGGCTGAATTATGGATGTATACTTTTGACCAAGGATCACTCTAAATAAGTTCTAAAGGACTAATAAATAGGTTGACCCAAAAGTGAAAATTATCTTTATTTATCAACTCTTATATAAATTTATCCATTAAGTTTTTCATTTATGTATTCATTTAATCATTTATAAATTTATTCTTTAATTTCTTTATCTATTTGTTGGGTTAGTCCATAGCAACACTTCAGGAACATTGCATAAATTGTAGAGGGATGATAATCTACATGGCTGGAAGAAATTCCAACAATGATGAAATTACAGATTCTTATAAGCTACCATGTATATGGTTTTCTATTTTTAATTTTTTAGCATTAACTAATTTGGCAATAACTTTCTTTAAAATTGATTTGTTCTACCCATTGCGCTCAACAGCCTACATGTGCCAGATTGCCAAGAGGGTATAGGAGAAAAGGATACTTTTTATACTTCCTGGAGGATTTCCACATGCTCTATTAATAGACAAGTTTTTTATTAAGCATCTACTGTGTGTCAGGTGGGGTCTGTGTGTGTGTGTGTGTGTGTGTGTGTGTGTAGTACTGTAATATAAATACAAATAATAAAACACTTTCTACTTGTAAGTTGCTTACATTCTAACAGGAGGGAAATACATACATAAATACATATATATATATATATATATATATCACATAAATATAAAGAGATAAATGCTGAGAATGAGGGTACTAGTAACCAGGGTAAATAGAAGTTTCATGCAGGAAATGATGCTTGCACTGTATCTTGAGGGAATCTCTGAGGTGGTGATTAGGTCAGAGTACATTCCAGAAATGGGATCAATGCAAAGGCCCAGAAATGGGAGATGAAATGCGTGCATCAAGTTTTGAGGGGCTTCGAAAACTAAATATAGACTATGTTTTTCTCCTTAGAGGCAATGTGAAGTTACTTGAGTTTGTTGACTGGAATTACAACATGATTAATTCTGCATTTAAGGATGGGAATGGACGGAGGCTTTATGTAAGGAAACCAGTGAGGAGGTTGTTGCAATAATCTAAGTGAAAATTCATAAAGAGACAAAACTATGGTAGTGATTATATGAGTAGGGAAGTTGGAGGGGGAAATGTTATGGAGGCAGCAACAAGTAGCTTCGGCAAATTATTGGACATGTGAGATGAGGTGAGTGAGGAGTCAATGTAAGATACGATGTAGAAACTGTTCTCCTGTTTCAAAGTGATCAGCGAACTTAGGAGAAAAGCTTCTACCCCAAAACTCCTGATAATATGGGGGTAGTCTGAACCTTTAATACATAATATAGGACCTGGGCTAGTTAAATCATCTTAAAAATTATTTTGATGGAAAAACATTTAATTAAAAAAAGAAACAATTAGCATTTCACAGGTATAAATCCAATTTATGCATATTACACATTTTAATTATGTTTTTAAGAGCAAATATATAAAAATCTACAAAAATAAATGGCTTAACTTTAATTTTTTTTCTCTTAAGTTTAATGGAGGGGCCAAACTGTAGTCCACTGAATCTACTGGACTTTGGTTTCAAACTACTAAAAATGACACTGTGAGCTTCCATCTGCCTCTGAATCCCCCTCTAAATGACTATGGTTTCACTATTAATTAGATGAATGACAAATCATAATGGGAAAAAAAGCAATTTACTTAAAATGACAACTATTGTGTTCTCACAGAAATTCATTAAGAGCAAATGCTCCCCAAAACAATGACTCCTAGCAATCAGCCTTTTCCCCTCTCAAATCCCAGTGATGGGAAGTGGTACATCCAGCCTTATCCAGATATACCCAGTTGTGACCCTGGTCCTGGAGTCTACCAGAAGAAAGTTAAGTTGGGATAATAGCTTATTTACATTAGAAAGCGAAATCCTTGAGAGCACAGATTATTTCATTCTCTGTATTGGTATCTCTAGCACTTGTTGCACCTGGCATATAATAAGCACTAAAGAAATGCTTATTAATTGATTGCTTTGTTCATTACCCCAAGAAGTCATTTTTGCTCAGATAAGAGTTTTCCTTTGCCTGTGGTAGGTATAAGAGTTGCCCAAGGTCTAAGAGAACACTGACCTTCTCATCAGGAATGAAGAAACCTCCTAGCCCAACATCAAGATTATTAAATCAGTACACAGCATTCTATCTGGGCAGAATGGATGAGAAATCTCAAAGTCCCAAAAGTCTCTGGCATGGTAACACATCATTCAATTTTTCTCACTGTTTCACACACTTTCTTCTTCTTTGTCTCTTCTTCCAGAATTGTTTCATAAGAACTGTAACATGGTCACACTGCAAGTGTGCAAGATATGCAAACCACATCCAGATTTCGTGGTGAGGTTGTACCTAAGTTGTTATGCTCCTTGAGTGAGAATTTGAATTGATGTCTTGAGGAAATCCTAGGAAGGTGATCAAAGGCACTTCTTTATTCAGTGTCCAATAAGAAAAATGAGTTTTTATTTTAGATATAGACCAGGAACAATTTATAGGGGTCTTTTTTTGGCCTTGTAGAGGGCAATTGGGGTTAAGTAACTTGCCCAAGGTTACATGGCTAGTCTTTCTATGTGAGGCCAGAACCAAACTCAGGTCCTCCTGACTCCAGGGCCAGTGCTTTACTCACTGTGCCACCTAGCCGCCCGTGGGGTATTTTTTTATTTAAAGATCCACATGCATTTTCATTTATAACTTTAGTAGGGAAGTTGTGATCATGATGATTTAATTTAAAAAAGGATTTACAATCAATCAACTTATAAGAACTTATTAAAAGACAAATTTTTGCTTGGTATACAAAAAATAGGAAAAAGAAGAACATTCCTGTCCTCAGAGAGTTTATATTCCATTGAAAGATGATATTAAACAAAAAAGGGAAAAGATATAATATTAAACAGTGAAAAATCAGTTTTATTTTCCAAATACTTATTTTCCAGGTTCCACTACCCTTATACCCTCAAAAAACAACCTACAAAGGAAAACGATTATATTAACTCAGCCTTTAAGGTATACACAGGGATATCTTCAGGCAAAAGGAGGCAGAAGTTTCAATATTACTTCTAATTTATTATAGGTCCAGTGATCAAAATTTTGACAGTGTTCAATGCCCATATTAAATTAATCAGAAAAATGACAAAATTTATTATATACTTTTAGATCAAACATTAAAAACTTCCAGGGATGTGTAGGAAGTGTTTGTTTTTCTGGTCCAAATTAAACACTTATATTTAAGAGTGCATTTTGGCACCTCTTGGAATTGTAATCACTTCATATTTTTTTTAATGGCTGAAACTTCTGGTGTGATTCTTATGGCCCCCCTCTCTCACACATAGGAGTCCCACCATTACCAGAACGCTGGCTTCACCCAAGGGTACGATAGGTGTCCAAAGCAGAAATAGAAAGTTATTCCCCATTCTTCATCCCCATCTCCCCAAATCCTGTCTCCCCCATCAAAGCCCAAAAGCATTTTCTGCAGAGCTGGTTAATGTCAGTGAGTTCACATAAAGCAGATTTTTTGAAGGACAGAGCTAAGAATTTGTCTTACCTTCTTAAAATATTCAGAAGTTGAGATGAGGAACAGTGGGAATTGGGGAAAGAGCAAAATCTGAAATAAAGGTAATCTGTCAAATCACCGCTAAATGAAGTCAATTCTTCAAGTTTGGTAACAAGAAATATTAAAATGTCAATTAATTAGTAGAAAAGCCCAGGTTTTATTCACAATGGGAAATAGACAATGAGACCTTGTTTAAATGAAAAATCTTATTAAGATAAAAAAACAAAAGGTGTTTTTTTGTCTCTGGTTTGTCCTCTTGCTTACTCAATAGCTCAAAATATTGAAATGATCCTTTGAGTAACAATGCTTTGCCCTTTTACTATATTTAAATTTAATTAAATTATGTAAAGTCCAGGAAAAGAATTTGCTGAATCATGGTTTTAGCTTATTTTAAGCACTGTGAGTTTTCTTTCCCCCTTCTCTCTAACCAGACTATTATTCTTAAGAGACTCCTTTTTTGGAGGAATCTGAATTTGAATTTAGAGGCTGCTTGGATCTGCTGCTGAACATCTTGGTGACCTTTTCTGATCAAGTCAGTTCATCTCTCTGTTCCTCAGTTTCCTTATCAGTGTGATAAGGGTCCAAATCAATATCCTATTATTAAAGTTTTTTCTAAAATTACTTTAGTCAGCCAAATTCTACCTTTTCATTCTCTCATCCCAAACTGCACCCCCCACTATCAATTCAGACTACACGAGAAGCAAAATCCATTGCAAATATGTATAGTCAATCAAAATTCCATTTTTCCTATTGGGTAGGTTTAAGAAAGTATCTATCTCATTCTTCATTTTAAGTCATTTACTTTCTCTCAGAAAGAAGGTAGCATTTTTTTTTCATCATTAGTACTTTGGAATTGTGGTTGGTCATTACTCTGATAAGAGTTTAGCATAGTAACTAATTCCAATACATTTATACACTCTAACTTGATCAGCCATTCCCCAATTTATGGGCACTCCTTCAGATTCCCATTTTTTGGTACCTCAAAGAGAATTATTTTTATGCAGTCTTAAAATCTGTTTTGTTAGGGGATGGGGGGGGGTGAGGCTAGGTGGCACAGTGAGTAAAGCTCTGGCCCTGGTGTCCGGAGGACCAGTGTTCGGTTCCAGCCTCAGACACTTGACACTCATACACACACACACAAACCTAGCTGTGTAACCTTGGGCAAGTGACTTAAACCCCAATGGCCCTCCAAAAGGCAAAAAACTAAAACAACAAAAAAATCTGTTTGTTGGGCCCTCTGGGGGTGGAGGAGAGATGGTAGAACAGAGGAAACTACTGGCCAATGTTTTCCAACATTCCCCTCCAAACAACTGGAAAACACTTCAGATTGAATTCTTGAGTGGCAGGGACAATGTAGAAGATTTGCAGGAGAGATCTGTGACACTGGAGTAGAGACTGGTTCAGAATTTATGAGTGTGCCACACCAGTGGTGGGACTTAGTAGTGGTGATAGAAGCAATGACAGCTTTGGGAGTCTTTAGGCCAGAAGGGGATCTAACAACAGTTTAAAAAGACATTACAGGGGCTCTCTGTGTTAGCACTGGACCCAGGACTGGATACTATTTAGCAATTCTGTTGCTTATTGTAAAGCCAAGCATGAACAGCTTTCCAGAGGACTGCTGCTGTGAACAGCTTTGAAGTTCTGATTACATAGTATAGTGAACTCCCTATTTATTCAGCAATAAATTAAAGTAAAACATTCACAGAAACCAAAGTACAGCATTCACAATGTTATAACATAACAAGTTATTACTAAAGTGGCCACATGGTTTTCACCAAAGTGGCCACATAGTTCTATACAAAAGATATCATCCTTAAGGAACAAGCCTCCTTAAGGGACACAAAGCACAAAGGTCAAAGATCCCCACCCCTAGGTCACATTGTCTTAATCTCTAAGTCAAAAAAAAGTCTTCTTTCTTTGTAATTGGAGCTTATCATCCTTAAGAGGTACAAGGTATAGAATACAAAGTTCTCCCTCCTAGGCCACAGTAAATCATGGTCTTCTCAGGCACCACTAAGTACCCAAGGAGAGATCTTTTCATCTTGACTCAAGGCTGGCTCTCAGATTCCATGATCCTTTTTCCATGGGTCCAGCTCCTGCCTGAATATAACCAATCATCACCTGGATTCATAGGTAGGCAGCTCTCAGCTCCTTGTCCAGTATCTCCTCGTCCAGTTCCATATTGAAGCTCACAGTGTCCAGTTCACCTCAAGTTCTTTGAAGTTTCTGACTCTGGGAAGACAAAGCTTAACAGACCCAAAACAACACTCATATATGTAGCAACATCATCAACTCACTATCTGCCTGTGAAATACAAGGTCCAAGAACTCAACACAAATTGTCAGTACGATCCCAGGACCTACAAATCACTCCTCCAGGATTTCTGTAAACAGACAACAAGAATATCCTCTTTCAGTTAGGGGCCTCCAGGTGGCACAGTGAATAGAGCACTGGTCTTGGAGTCAGGAGGACCTGAGTTCAAATCTTGACTGAGACCCTTAACACAAAAACTAGTCATGTGACCTTGGGCAAGTCACTTAAGCCCAATTGCCCTCCAAAAAGCAAAAAAAAAATCCTCTTTCAGGGCTTGCAATAAGGTCCCACAGCTTCTGTACAAAGTATCACAAACAAAAATCCACATAAAAGCAATAGACAGAGTGCCACAAACAGGGGCCACCACAAAGTTTTCCTTTTCAATTCTGCCACCACAAGCACTCTCTTCTCAGTTCTTCTCTTTCCCAACTTGGGCTTCTCCTTATATGTGGTCATTAATCTCCTCCCTGTTCTGCCCCTTCCTGTGGCATCAGCAACAGGGGTTCACAAGTTGTGGGGTTCACAAGTTCTGTTTCTTAACAAACACTTGATATAACCATGGGAAAGGCCTTAAAAAATTGTAACTGAGACAAGGTGCTAAATAATTAAATAGCTGAAATTAAATAGCTGAAAAAGGTGTTAAGTACTTCTCTGCTTGCCATTCCACTTAGGCACACTTCCAGGTCACACTTATATAAAGGGCAGAGATGGGCACTTTCAGTCATAGGGGAGCAGGGGTCCTCACAGATCATAATACAAAGGGATTTGGAGCCATTCCTTGGTAAGGATGAAGTACAGACCAGGAGAGCATGGATCATGTTTTTCCTCTGATCTGACAACCTTGAAAGGATCAAAAAATTTCAAGTGCCCAGAACTATCTCTGAAAACAGCGATGCATGAAAAAGCAATGACACTCACCTTAACCCTGACACATGATAGAAAGAGAGCCCAACTTTAACATAAATTAAAAGTAAAGAAATAGACTTGGAAAGGGGGCAACGAGAATGAAACTGACCGAAAAACCTACTGTGGTAATAGAGAGGATCAAAACACAAACTTAGAAAAAGACAATAATGTCAAAACAGGTACAAGCAGAGCATTAAGGAAAATCGTGAGTTGGACACAAGTCAAATAATAACTTCTTCAAGAGCTAAAAATGAATAAAGAAACAAATAAAAGTGGTAGAGTAAAAGATGGTTAAAGGAATAAAAGTGAGAGAAGAGTAAGAGGGAGAGAAGAGAAAATTAACAACTTGTTCAAAGAGGCACAACATAGTCTTAAGAAAATTAACCACTTACAAGCTGGAACTGACTAAAGGGTGAAATACGTACAAAATTTCACTGATGAAAATAAGTCCTCAAAAAGAAAAATTGACCAAATTGAAAAGAGGTGCAAATGTTCACTGAGGAAAATTATTCCTTATTGATTAGAATTAGGCAAGAGAAAGCTAATGACTCCATAAGCATCAAGAAATAATAACATAAAGTCAAAAGAATGAAAAATAGAAGAAAATGTGAAATATCAGTAAAGCAAATGACTTTAAAAAATAGATCAAAGAGAGATCATTTAAGAATTATTCATCTGCCTAAAAGCTATAATCAAGGAAAGGGCCTAGACATCATATTTTAAGAAATTATATTTAAAAAAAAACCTTCAAAAATATCCTAGAAGCAGATGGTAAAATAGAAATGGAGAAAATTCACTGATTACTGCCTGGAAGAGTTCCCAAAATGAAAACTTCCAGGAATATTATAGCCAAATTCCAGAGCTCACAGGTCAAAGAGAAAATACTTCAAGCAGTCAGAAAGAAACCATTTGAATATCATAGATTCAGTCAGGATCACACAAGATTGAGCACTTACCACATTAAAAGAGCAAAAGGCTCAGAATATGATATTCTAGAAGACAAAAATGATAGGATTACAACCCAAAATAACCTATACACAAAACTAAGTTTTTTCAAGGGAAAAAATGGATATTTAATGAAATATAAGACATTCAAACATTCATGATGAAAGTATTACTTCTGAATAAAACATTTGAATTTCAAATACAAGACTCAAGAGAAACACAAAAAAGTTAACATGAAAGAGAAATCATAAGAGACACAAGAAGTTTATGCAAACTGTTTACCTTTCTATACGGCAAGATGATACTAGCTTAAAAACTTTGTCATCATTAGGGCAATTAGAAGAAGGCTACATGGATAGAAGCCACATGAGTGAGTTGATTATGTGAGATGGCATGCCTGGGGTCCTGGTCTTGGCCTTGCTGGCTTCTCCTCCCTGGGGCTCAGAATCTCCCACTGGGATGCCATCCCAACACATGATTGTTGGGATGATGTTAAAAAAAAAAACAACAACTGTGGGTGAGAAATGCACATGGAGAAGGGGGAAGGGAGGGGAACAATGGGGGCACAGTGGGGGTGAGGCTTGTGATGGAGCCAAGATGGTAGAGTGAAAGCAGGGACTCAATTTAGCTGTCCTATAAATTCCTTCAGTTACCTCTAAAAAGTGACTCTGAACCAATTTTAGAGTGGCAGAATCCATTAGGAGACAGAGTGCAGCAAATTTCTAGCCAATAACAACATGGGTAGGATTTGTTGAGCCAGGCAAGCACATAGCTCAGAGTACCTGGCTGCATAAGAGCAGACCCAACCATCACTGAGTCAGAGCAAGCCCAGGCAAACTGATGCACCCACCACAGTGATGATTCCCAAACCTCTCATTGCAGGACAGGGGTCTGTTGGAGCTGAATAAGAGACAAGCACAGGGCCCCTGGCAGCAGCAGCAGCTACTCTTATGGCTATCAGCCCATAGTCTAGATGTTTAAAAGTGAACTACTTGAATTTCTGGGAGCCAAGATGGCAGAGTAAACTGTAGGTGCTCTCATCACACCCATCCTTGTTGACCTTGAAAAACCCAGATAATATTTCCCCAAGGTAAAATCCTGACATCAAGGAGCCAGCAGGATACTAGGGAAAACTACAGGAAGGGAGTGACTGTAGCTAGGCTGTGTCTGAAGGGGATCATTGCAGGATGAGAGTCATCCCAGTGGGAGATTCTGAGCCCCAGGGAGGAGAAGCCAGCAAGGCCAACTCCAGGACCCCAGGCATGCCATCCCACAGCCAGGGGGAACTGGCAGACACCAGCCCAGTGCCGGTCACCAGAAGTTAAGGAGGTTCATTGAATTTTATAGAAAGTAGATATGATAGACATTTGGAGAAAATTGAATGGGGATTAAAAAGGAATACACCTTCTTCGGAGTGGTACATGGCACATATGCAAAAACTGACAATGTAGTAGAGTATAAAACTCACAATCTAGTGAAGAAAGGCAGAAATATTAAATTCATCTTTTGCAGATCATGATGCAGTAAGAATTATATGTAATAAAGGGTCATGGAAAGATAGACTAAATACTAAGTAGAAACTAAATAATCTAATCCTAAAGAATGAATGGATCAAACAACAAATCATAGAAACAACCAATAACTTCGGTCAAGACAATGACAATAATGAGACAATATACCAAAATTTAAGGAATGCAGTGAAAGTGGTTCTTAGGGAAAGTTTTGTATCTCTGAATGCTTACATGAATAAAATAGAAAAAAGGAGGTCAATAAACTCTACATGCAACTGAAAAAGAAAACTAGGAAAAAAATTGAAAATGACCAATTAAGTGCCAAATTAGAAAAACTGAAAACCAAAGGAGAGATTGATACAATTGGAATTGAACTAATTTTGAAATATTTAACCTATAAATAAAACTAAGAGTTGATTTTATAAAAACTTAAATAGATAAGCCTTTAGACAATTTGATTAAAAAAGAAAGAGGAAAACCAAACTACCAGTGTCAAAAACAAAAACAGTGAATTTACCTCCAATAAAGAGGAAATTAAAACAACAGTTAGGACTTACTTTGCCCAATTGTATGCCCATAAATTTGACAATCTTAGTGAGATGGATGAATATTTACAAAAATATAAATCGTGCAGATTAACTGAAGAGAAAGTAAAATACTTAAATAACCCCATCTCAGGAAAAGAAATTGAACAAACCATCAATGAACTCCCTAGGAAAAAATCTCCAGGGCCAGATGGATTTAAAGTGAATTCAATCAAACATTTAAAGAATAATTAATTCCAATACTTTACAGACTATTTGGGAAAACTGGTGAAGAAGTAGTCCTACAAAATTCTTTTTATGACACAAATATGGTAATGATACCTAAATCAGGAAGATCCAAAATAGAGAGAGAAAATTATAGAACAATTTCCCTAATGAGTATAGATGCAAATACTGAAATAAAATATTACCAAAAAGATTATAGTAACTTATCATGAGAAGAATACACTTTGATCTGGCAGGATTTATTCCAGGAAGGCAAGACCGGTGAAATTTTACAAAATTATCAGCATAATTGATCATATCAACAACAAAACTAATAGAAACCATATGATTATCTCAGTAGAAGAAGAAAAAGCCTTTGACAAAATACAACACCCATCCTTATTTAAAACACTGAAAAGCATAGGGATACATGGAGTACTCATTTTTGAGTATTGATATGTATAAGTAGCATCTACCTAAAATAATAAACAAGTATTAATGGGGATAAGATAGAAGCATTTCCAATAAGATCAGGGGAGAAACAAAGATATCCACTATCACCCCTGTTATTAAATTTAGAACTAGAAATGTTAGCTGGAGCAATAAGAGAAGAAAAAGAAATTGAAGGAATTACAATAAGGCAAAGAAGAGACTAAGTTATCACTCTTTGCAGATCATATGATGACATAGTTAGAGAATCCTAGATAATAAAGTTAAAAACTACTTGAGATTATAAATAAATTTAGCAAAGTTGCAGGATATAAATTAAACCCACATAAATCCTCAGCATTGCTATATATTTCTAATTAATCCCAACAGCAAGAAATAGAAAGAGAAATTCCATTTAAAGTTACTGTAAATATTATAAACATACCAAAACATACCCAGGAACTATATGAACACAATTGTAAAACATTTTTCACACAAATAAAGTCAGATCTAAATAATTGGGGCAAAAAAAAACCACCCATCAGCTGCTCATGTTTAGGTGAGCTAATATAATAAAATGACAATTTTACCTAAATTAATTTACCTGTTTAGTGCCATACCAATCAAACTGCCAAAAATTAATTTATAGAGCTAGAAAAAATAATAATGACATTAATCTGGAAGAACAAAAAGTTCATAATATCAAGGGGATTAATGAAATGCTAGGGAAGGTGGTCTTGCCATACCAGATTTTAAACTGTATTATAAAGCAGCAGTGATCAAAACTACTTGGTACTGGCTAAGAAATGGAGTGATGGAGCAATGGAATAGATTAGGTACAGAAGACACAGTAGTCAATGATTATAGTAATGTACTGTTTGATAAACCCAAAGACTCCAGCTTCTGAGATAAGAAATCACTAATTGACCAAAACTGCTGGGAAAACTGGAAAATAGTATGGCAAAAACTGGGCATAGCACAATATCTTACACCATATCCCAAAATAAAGTCAAAAATGGGCTCAGGATTTAAATATAAAGGTTAATTCTATAAGCAATCTGGGAGAACAAGGAATAGTTTACTTCTCAGTTTTATGGAGAATGGATGAATTTATGAACAAACAAGAGGTAGAGAGCATTATAAAATACAAAATGGATAATTTTGATTACATTAAATTGGAAAGTTTTTGTACAAATAAAGCCAATGCAACCAAGGTTAGGAGGGAAGCAGAAAATTGGTAAAGAATTTTTAAACTCAATGTCTCTGATAAAGACCTCATTTCTAAAACACACAGAAAATTGAGTCAAATTTATGAGAATACAAGTCATTCCTCAATTGATAAATAGTCAAGGGTTATGAACAGGCAGTTTTCAAGAAGAAATTAAATATATCTATAATCATATAAAAATGCTTCAAATCACTATTGATTAGAGAAATGCAAATGAAAACAGCCCATAGGTACCACATCTCACCTGCCAGATTGGCTAACATGACAAAAAAGGAAAATGACAAATGCTGGAGAAGATTTGGGGAAATTGGAACACTGATGCATTGTTGCTGGAGTTGTGAACTGATCTAACCATTCTGGAGAGCAATTTGGCACTGTGCCCAAAGGCCTATAAAAATGTGCATACCCTTTGAACCAATAATATCACTTCTGGGGGGGGGGTATTCCAAAGAGATCATACAAGCGGGAAAAGGACCCCTACGTACAAAATATTTGTAGCAGCTCTTTTTGTGATAGCAAAGAATTGGAAATCAAGGAAATGCCCATCAATTGGGGTATGGCTAAACAAATTGAAGTATATGAATGTAAAGGAATACTATTGTGCTATAAGAAATGAGGAGCAGATGGACTTTATTATAACCTTGAGAGACTTATGTAAACTGATGCTGAGTGAGAAGAGCAGTACCAGGAGAACATTTGTAGCGGCAAGCACCCCAGCATCCCCAGGGTGGCTGCCAACACAGGTTCTTAAATCTTCTTTGTTAGAGGAAAGCAACTCAAAATGGGTTAACAAGCTTACTTTAATCAGTCAAACATATATCGTTTACCTCGTTCAGGGGAAAAAGGTCAGCACCCAGAACTTAAGAATGTACAGACAGAATTATCAAGACAGAGAAACAGACCAAGTAGACAGGTTTCCAAGCTGTCCAACCATTACATCCATACCAAATCAACATCTGGGTTTTTCAAAGCCGGGGGGGGGGGCTCTCAACAACGGCTTCCCAGAGTCTCATCTGACCAAATCACAGAACACTTCTCAAAGTGAGCCCCAAAACAAAGCCTCACATCAGGGTTTATACAGCCTTCTCCTGGCTCAGAGAATGTAACAACCTTCTGGACCCACTGCCCAATCAAGAAGTATCTACTGAAAAACAAGCCTCCCTCCCCAGGCTCCAGGTGCACTTTAGCCTGGGGCAGGGAAGATCTTCCAAATTTACATTCCCTTTACAACATTGTACATAACTATACACACACTGTATCTGCGATGACTACCTTTGATACAATGGAAGATTATAAGACAGCTCCAAAAGACTCATGATGGAAAAGGCTATCCACGTCCAGGGAAAGAATTTGGTAGTCTGAATACAATTTGAAGCAAACTACTTTCTCTCTCTCTCTCTTTTTTCTGCTTTATTTTATTTCATTTCGTTTTGTTTTTTCTTTCTTGTTGTTCATTCCATTGGTTATAATTCTTTACAACTTGACTAATGTTTAACGTGAAGGCACATGTAGAACCTATATCAGCCTGCATGCCACCTTGGGTGGGGACAAGGCGGGAAGAAAGGGAGGTGGAGAAAATTTGGAACTCAAAAACTTGTGGAACTGAATGTTGTAAACGAAAAGTAAATAAATTTCAAAGGGAAAAAAATTAGGTGCAGAAGGGAAAGCTTTTAGAGTGGTGGGGAAAATGGGTGGTGGGCAACACATGAATGTCATTCTGACAGAAATTGGTTCAAAGAGGGAAATACACACATATACATACACATATATACATACATACATTTATATATAACACACACAATAAAAGTCAATTAGGCATATGAATCTGTCTTACCCAATAGGAAAGTAGAGGAGAAACAAATAAGAGAAAGTGTGTGTGTGTGTGTATGTGTGAAAAAGGCAAGCCTAATCAAGGGAGGTCATATGCAGAAGAGATGGATGACTATTTATAAAAAAATATAAATTGCCTAGATCAACAGGAGAGGAAAAGGGATACTTAACCCTATCTCGGCAAAATGAATTGAACAAGTCGTAAGTGAACTCCCTAAGAAAAAATCCCCAGTAACAAATAGATTTACAAGTTAATTCTACCAAACATTTAAGAAATAATTAATTCCAATATTACATAAACTACTATTTGAAAAAAAGGAAAGAAGTTCTAAAGAACTCTTATTATGTCACAAATACTGTTTTGATATCTAAACCAGGGAGAACAAAAGTAGAGAAAGAAAACTACAGATCAATATCCCTAGTGCATATAGATGTAAAAAGTTTAAATAGCTACAAGTAAGGAGATTACATCATGTCATAAAGATCTTATATTATGATCAGGTGAATTTTGTAGAAGCAATGCAGGGCCAGTTAAATATTAAGAAAACCATAAGCAAAACTTATCATATAAATAACAAAAATAACACAAATTATAAAATTATATCAATAAATGCAGAAAAAAAGCTGCTGACAAAATAAAACACCCATTCCTATTAGAAAAAATGACTAGAACACATAAGAATTAACGGAAACTTTCTTAAAATGATTAGTTTCTATCTAAATTCAAGAAAAAAGCATTATCTATAACAATGATAAACTTGAAGCCTTCCCAATAAGAAAAGATGAAGAGGTGAAGCAGGGATATTGATCATCTCTATTATTCAATATCATAGTAGAAGTGATATTGACTAATAAGACAAGAAAAATACATTGAAGGAAAAAATAAGCAAAAAGGAAATAAATTTTTTTCTTTGCAGATGATATTATTATAACTAATTGAAAAAATTAACATATTTAACAAAGTTGCAGCATATAAGCAAAACCTATATAAATAATCAGCATTTTTATATGCTATCAAAAAAAACCCAGCAGCAAGTGACAAAAAGAGAAATTCCATTTAAAATAACTGCAGATAATATAAAATACTTGGAAGTTTACCTGCTAAGACTATCTCAGAGACTACATGGGCACAACTACAAAATACTTTTCCTACAAATAATGACAGATCTACATAACTGGAGAAATAGCTAATTGTGCACGAGTTGTCTAAGCCTATGTTAAAAAACAGCAGTTTTAGCTAAATTAATTTACTTATTCAGTGCTCCAATCAAGCTATCAAAAAGTAGTTAATACAGTTGGAAAAATTAACATCAACATTCATCTGTAAGGGGGAGGCAGAGCCAAGATGGGAGAGTAAAAGCAGGCACTGACTCGTGCTGCTACTCTAACCACCTCCAATACCTGTAAAAAATGACTCCAAACAAATTTTAGTGCTACAGAACCCACAATGTGACAGAGAAACAAATCTACTACTGAAGGCAGACTGGTAGGTTGACAGGAAGGGTCCATCGCACCAGGCTGGGAGCAGAACATGTGCTGGCCCAGACCCACAGCCCAGACTAGATGGAGGAGACTTCAGTGGACTGATTCATTGGCAGCTGTATGTAAAGCCAAGCACTTGCAGCTTTCCAGAAGACTGCTGCTATGAACAACTTCAAGATGCTGATGACATAGTAGAGTGAACTCTATTTATTCAGCAGTAAATTAAAGCAGAACATCTCACAGAAATCAAAGTACAGCATTCATAATGTTACAACTTAACAACTTATCACTAAAATGGCCACATAGTTTTCATCAAAGTGGTCACATAGTTTTAAGCAAAAGATATCATTCAGTAAGAGCTTAACTCAATCATTCTTAGGAAGGCAAGAAACAAAGTACAAAGGCCAGAGTTCTCCACTCCTAGGTCACATTGTCTTAATCTCTCAGTCAAAAAGTCTTCTTTCTTTTTGATTGGAGATTAGTTTCCAATCATCCTTAATTCAATCATCCCAAGGAAAGGTTTTTTCATCTTGACTTGAGTCAGGCTCTCAGCTTCCATGGTTCATTTTCCATGGTCCCAACTCCTGCCCGAATCTGCCCAACTGCCACCTGGATTCAAGGGCAGTTCCTTGTCCAGCTCCTTGTGCATTTCCTGTTCCATATCGAAGCTCACAGTGTCTAGTCCACCTCAAGTCCTTTACAGTTCCTGTTCCTGGGAAGACAAAGCTTAACAAAGTCACAATAACATTCATACAGGTTAGGATAGGATGGAGGAAAATACAGTTAGTCTTTCACAATATAACTACTATGGAAACAATTTGTGTAACTACACATGTACAACCTATATTGAATTGCTTATTTTGCCAGTGGGGTTGGGTGAGGAGGGAAGAAGGAAAAAAAATCTGGAACTCAAAATTTTAAAAACAAATGTTTAAAAATTTGTGTTTTACATGTAACTGGGAAATAAGATACATAGGTGCTGGGGTATAGAAACCCATCTTGCCCTACTAGAATTTTAGGAGAGTGATGGGGGAGCATATAAGAGAGAACAGATTAGGGGAATGGGTATTCAGTAGGCTTGCTGTTTTGAGGTGGGGGGAAGGGGAAAGACTGGGAAAAAAGGGGGAAAAACTAACTCAAAATCTTGTATAAATGAGTGTTGAAAACTAAAAATAAATTAAAAAGAATATCAAGAGAATCAATGAAAAAGAAAGTGAGGAAATGTGGCCTAGACGTACCAGATTTCAAACTCTATTAGAAAGTGGTAATCATGAAAACAATCTTGCTAATAAATAGAGTGGTAGATCAGTATGATAAATTAGGTATACAATACCCTGTATTAAATGACCATAGCAATCTTGTGTTTGATAAACCTAAATATCTAAGATTTGGGGTTAAAAACTCACCATTTGGCAACATTTCTGGGAAAACTGGAAAGGAGTTTGGCAAAAACTACCCTTAGTTCCAACATCTCACACCATATACTAAGATAAGGTCAAAATTGGTATGTGATTTAGACATAAAAGGTGACATGATAAGTAAATTGGAGGAGCATGGAAAAATATACCTATCAGATCTAGGGATGAGGGAAGAGTTTATGGCCAAACAAGAGACAGAGAAGATCATGGGAAGCAAAGTGGATCATTTTGATTACATGAAATTAAGAAACTTTTGCAAAACTAAATCAATTCAGTCAAAATTAGAAGGAAAACATGAAATTGGGGGTGTATATTACAGCAATTTTTACTGATAATGGCCTCATTTCTCAGAAATATAAAGAACTCTGTCAAATCTGTAAGAATATGTGTCACTCCCCAATTGAGAAATTATCAAAGAATGTGAACAGGTATTTTTCAGAAGAAGGAATCAAAAATTATAAATAGTCATATGAAGAAATGCTTGAGATCATTATTGATTAGAGAAATGCTAATTTAAAACAATTCTAAGTTATCACCTCATAGCTATCAGATTGGCTACTGTGAGAGAAGAGGAAAATGACAAATGCTGGAGGACATGTGGACAAAAAAGGACACAAGTTGGTAGGGTTGTAAACTGGTTAACTGCACGGCTATAAAACCGTGTATTCCTTTGAATCAGAACTACTTTTACTAAGTCTGAATTGCAAAGAGATCAAAGAAAAGGGAAAAGGATCTATTTGTATAAAAATATTAGAACACCTCTTTTTCTGTTAGTAAAGAATTGGAAATTGAGAGAAGGCCCAGCAAATAGGGAATGACTGAATAATTTATGGTATATAATTGTGATGGAATACTATTGTGATATAAGACCTTAGGAGTAAAATGGTTTTAGATAAATATTGTAAGTCTTCTATTCCCTGATGGAAAGTGAAACAAGCAGCTCCAGGAAAACATTATAAACAGTACCAGAAATATTGTAAAGATGGTCAGGGGTGAAAGACTTATCTACTCTGATCAAGACAACCATCCAAGACAATTCCAAAGGATCCATGATGAAAAATCCTATTGAGCTCCAGAGAAAGAACTGATGAACTCTGTGTGCAGATTGAAGCAAACTTTTTTTCTTTACTTTTTTGTGTGTTTTCTTTTGCAACATGGCTAATATGGAAATGTTTTGCACGACTTCACATATATAATGGATATAACATGTATAATTGATATATGTGTTTACCTTCTCAAGGAATGAGGGAAGGATGAGAGGGAGGAAAACATTTGGAATGTGAAATTTAAAAAAATGCTAAAACTGCAATTGTGAAATATTTAATGAAATATAGAAAAATATATTTAAAAATATTTTGAGACTAATTTCTCCTTTAATCTACTATCTTTCTACCCTTACACTCCTCCCTTTCCCCTTTCACTTTTCTTTATAATTATACATATTATGTATATATAGATTCATACACATACATGAGCAGAAAAGAAAAAAAATAATGTACAGAAAGGGACTCAAGGGAGCAGAGCAGTTTTATTATTATCTTGCTAAAGTATGTAAACTTTAACAAGGTAGTAATAGAATTGATTTACAGTATATTTACTTTAACAAGGTGTGTGTATCTATCTTTTTATATCTCCTTTTAAAAAGTAATAAAAAACTGCTCTAACCAGATGTTTATCTATTTTTTTTAATAAAATTTAAGAAAGCAATAATAAAAGTACTCTATTCACTTGTGTCCCCTTCTCATTTAAAAACCATTTTCACTTTTCAAAAAATGTAACATTAATTTTTGGTGTTTCTATTATTACCCATTAACATAATCCTCTCTATCCCTTGTAATAAATATTATTTAAATTTTTCTTTTTATCTGTAAAATGAAGGAATTGGATTCAATGCCTTCTAAGGATCTTTGCAGCTCAAAATCTATGATCCTATGAAATTTATTTGGGGTTTCTTTGAAACTATGCTGAGCTTTATATTATACTGCAAAATCTCATTGCTGCTCTATATTTAAAATGGGATATTCTTTGCTTCTGCTTAACTGTGATCATCCAATATAGTCTCCCAATCATAATTCCCCTGTAGCTATGTGTAAGGACAAGCAAGGTGCGATTTTTGTTTTCCTTTTGTAGTTGTTTCCCAGGTTCAGGTTAAATTGTAAACATCTCAAGGATTGATCTCCTTTGAACCCTGATAATTCACAGTGGCACTGAGTCAAGTAGACTGTGTGCCTTCTGGCTCTAAGCCAACTAGGGACTTAATCTTTGTTATACATTCTGGGAGGTTGGCATTTTTCTTTGGGGGTTTGCTCATGATTAGGATCTTTTGATTTCCTTGTTAAGACTCTAAGTTGCCATTTGTTCAGAGCTCCCTGACTTCTTAGATGTCTGTGCTCCCTTGATCCAGTGATATATGTAAAATATATAGCAATATTACTATGTTCAGACAGTTGGAACCCTGTTTGTTGGTCCTTGTGTTAATTTCTCTGCTTGTACTTTCTATACTTACATCTTTATTTGTAAGTAAAATAGGATTGTTAACCTCTTTAAAGCTGTCTTTCTTTTATAAAGAGATCAAAAGAACCTGTGCTAGCAGGAATCCTGGATGACTAGTATACTTGTAATATACTATGCAAGTCATTTTTAACACACTTCTGTACATTACCTTCCAAAATATATTGTTTTGTAAGGACAAAGGATGGTGATGCAGGAGGCTGAGATTCTAGCTACCATTAGCTACCCTGATTGCTTTGGGCAAGTCACTTATCCCTTTTAGGCCTTAATCTATTGATCTATAAAAAAGGAGGTTGAGGGGCGGCCAGGTAGCACAAGTAAGAGCACCGGCTCCAGTGTCGGGATGACCTGGGGATCGAATCCGGGCTCCGAAGCTTAGCACCCACCCAGAAACACCTGGCCATGTAACCTTGAGCAAGTTCCTTAAGCCCAATTGCTTAGGGGCGGCCAGGTGGCTCAGCAAGTAAGAACACCGACTCCAGTGTCGGGATGACCTAGGGATCAAATCCGGGCTCAAATACTTAGTACCACACCCAGAAATAACTGGCTGTGTAACCTTGAGCAAGTTACTTAACCCCAATCACTTAAAAAAAGAAAAAAAAAGGAGGTTGGATTAGATGATTTCTAAATTCTCTTTATTCTTTCATATTAGTACATCAATGGGTACATACATCTTTCATAGTTAGAAGACCTAGGTTTAAATCTTGCTTCAGACATTTATTATCTCTGTGATCTTGGACAAATCTCTGAATCCCCCTGGACTTCCATTTCCAGAAACTAAAAATAAGGGAGTTGAATAAGATGTTCTTTGATGTCCTTTACCAACTCCAAATCTATGAACTTATGACTTTATAATGTTCTCATTATAGAAGATTTAAGTTTTGTAAAGGAAAATTCAAAGGGGAAAGATATCTTACTCTCAAAGAATTAGATTTATAATACTTTATCTAATGCTATCATTGTCAAATCTCTAAGACCATTTTTTCTTTCTCTCCCCCTAGATAAAATGAAGCCCTGAATATGTTACTTCTCCAAGCAAAGCCAATAAATTTAAAGCCTCAAGAATTTAGGAGTGATATCTTCTCAAAGCAAGGTTTGCCTGGAAAATTGTGCCACTTGAAGTTGATTTAGCTTCGATTGCCAAGTATACATTTCTATTGACCTTAACTAGAATAACTGATTTCCTGAGTCTTTTTATATTGCTGGCCATCTGAGTACTATCTTGCTACATAGACTTTAAACAACTTTTGACTAAATTAATGACCCAGATGCAAGTAAGATCTGTGACTCAATGACAGTGTGGATTTGTAATTTTCCCAGAAGATATTCATCTATGAACCACTGGATGAATTACACTTTTTCAGTTGCAAATTTTCTTTCTGTTATGACATATAGAATAATTGTGATTTTGGAAATGCTTTAGTTAAATTATTAACTATTAACTACTAATTATAATTCAGATTTGTTTTAATGAAAATGGCAGCCACCTTCTCATTAGTCACAGCTGAACTCACTGCCACTTTGAAATATGTTATAGAGAAAAATGTCTGTAGCAGGAGAGAATAGTTAACACATTTGTGAGTTGGGGAACCAGGATTGATTGTAATGACCAGTCTCAGTCCCAGAGAAAAGGTGATTTAGAGAAATAGGGGACTACTGTTGGAGAATAATAAATACTGTTACATATGGTCATTGTTAGAGGCAGCTAGGTGGTTCAGTGAATAGAGTGCTGAACCTGGAGTCAGGAATACCTGAGTTAAAATCTGGTCTCAGACACTCACTAGCTGTGTGACTCTGGACAGATTATTTAACCTATGCTTCCTTTAATCCACTGGAGAAAGAAATGGCAAACCACTTCATATCTTTGCCAAGAAAGCCCCTAATGGGGTCACAAACAGTTAGACATGACTGAACAACAAAATGGTCAATGTCAATTGGTTTCTTCAGTTTTTCTTACTAGAAGGGAGAGTTCAGTTTGTGGAGTGGGGTTGGATGGGAAAAGAAATAATATTGGGAAATAATTGTTATGTAAAAATTAAAAAAAAACACCAATACATACATACATATATATACACATATCATTTAGAAATGTTGGTAATATAAAAGCCAAAGAAATAACTTCTTAAAAGTATGACTTGGAATCCTTTTTACACAATAATTTTGTAGAACAATGAAAAAGAAATTTTGAGAGATGAAATTGATAATGTATACCAACCAAGCTAGAGAGGAAGAATAATAATGATCTAGAATATATCCAGATCTAGAAATATCTAGAAATTCATAGTACAAAATCTAAAAAAAATAGTGGCCAGCAATAAAACCTATGGCCTATGATGCAAATAAAACATTGATTAGTCTCTCATATCTATCTCATCCTTAATCCATCCCCCACATAATTGCTAGGATAATATTCTTGAAGCACAGACTTGATGGTACTACTGTCCTGATCCATACATTCCAGGGACTTCCATTAAGCATTTAAAGCCCTTTACAAACTGGTCCAGCTTATCTTTCTAGCCTTACTATATTGCTAATGCCTTCATGCACTGTCATGGTTTAGCAAACCATGTCCTCATACATGACATTCCATTTCTTGTCTCCACCTTTTCAGACTGTCACTGAAGCCTAGAAGGAGGCATCTCATCTTTTCCTCTTACAAACCCTAGTTTCCTTAGAAACTCAGCTCAAATAACTAAATAAAACCATCCTATTTCTCTAGCTCCTGGACCTTTCCCAACTGAAATGGCTTTTTTAATTTTGTAAATATTCTGAATATTATGTACACACTATTTTATCCCAGATATCATGTAAGCACTTTGAGGTCTGGAACTGTTTCTTTTTCATGTATTTATAATTCTACTGCTTAGCACAGTGCCTGACAAAAGTAGATAATAAATAAATGTTTTTTGATTAATTGATTGAAAGAATAGCTAGCAAAAAAAGATGAACTGGAAACCCTAACATAAGGCAAATTTGAACCCATAGATGTATGTGATAATTAGTGGGAATCATAATTCAATAGGTCTCTAAAGAGTATGCTTTTTTCCCTCCCAAATGGAATGGGATAGCTCAGAAGATGAGGCAAAGAATTAACTCATAATAGGAAATCAGAAATTAGAATGGGAAGATATGTAGTGGAAAACACTAAGTAAAAATTGATGAAGGCAGAAGTAGAAATTGTAGTGACTTTGGTTTGTACTATAGACCACCTTGACAGAAAGGGGGGAAATTGAAAAGTTTGAGAAACATCACAAATCTTGCATAGAAATAACATATATGGATGATAGGGGACTTCAATTATCTTAAATCCTTATTGATTTCACTTTTTACTAAAAGTCAACAGACAATAACATGCTGTGTCTTAATGGCTATTTCATCCTTCAAAATGTAGAGGAATCTCTGAAGGGAACTTTAGGTCAGGACTTAATTCTCACCCGAAAAGACAAACTGGTTACTATGACTGAGTTATGGAAATATAAATAATAAGCACTTTCAGGGGAAGTAACAACTCCATTTATAGAATTTGTGATAAAGGAGAGTAAAGTGAGGCTTCAAGTCACATTCACTCTATAATATTGGAAAACAGACATTAAAGGATTTAGAGTAAGATTTAGGAGTATATCAAACCATATTGCCCCAAAGGATGGAGATAGAAGCAATGATTAGAACATAAATTTGGGCTTGAAATTAGACAAGACCTTCTAGATAATTAGAATAAGCCCAAACTGGAATGGGAATTCCCTGTCACTGGAGGTCTTTAAGCAAAAACGGAATCTTGCTCTTCAAGTAGGGTGTAGATGGCATTCTTATTCAGCCATCGAAAAGAACGGATAAACTTTAAGTTTCCTTCCAACTTTGAGATTTTGTGATTCTTATCCTTCTTAAGGACAACTAAAACACCATGCATTTAGTGTAATGCAATTAAATGGAACAAATAATTGTTCTTCACTACAAATTCTCCATTCTATCTCAAATTTAGACATGTTAATTGTTTTTTTTTCTGCTGAGGATATTGGTCCATTTTAAGTCTTTTTTCATTGATACAAATAAAAATTGCTAAAATGTAAACCTAATACACATGGCAGGGAAAAATAATTAGGAAATACATGGATTTACTTAATTTTCAAGTTTTCTTTTCATAGGCAATTTTTCAAAGATTTAATCTTGATTACGTTTGATTAGCAAATGAAAACATGTTTGCATTTTTAAGTATATTTGGATTTCCCTAATCTTAGATTTCATAACATGTCAGCACTTCTATTCACAGTAATCAAGGCAAAACTCTTTCTTAACAAACAGTAATCTTCAGTAAAACTGATATAAATGTGTGTGCAATTCATAAATTTGTGAATTGCTCTTTCTCTGTAGGTTAGTGAACATTTCCAGTTATCTTAATATCAACTTTACAACTTTTAAATAGTGATTCTTTTGCCCATGTCTATCCCTATAAAATGCATAAATGTAAATATATGTAATTATATATACATATATAATATTATATTTAATAATACTAATGATAATAGCAACTAATATGTGGTGGGCTATTGATATCCCGTCCTCTTACTTACCCATGGTAAGTCTTCGGTTGTCACCGGCCTCCTAGGAGGAATTACCAGACAGAGCACCCGAGGTTTGCAGGAGTTGTTTATTCAGGCTCAGCTACATCGCGACTGCCCTGAACTTCCGCATCAGGGCAACTTATAGGTACACATAGCCAATCATCTTCTACAGCTCTATTCATTACCTTTTAAGGTCATACATCAAGCAAGCAGGCACTAGCCCATATACCATTACTTCCTCGCCCCCAACATCTCCCCCTTTTTGTTTAATCAGGATGCTTGTCCGGTACAGCCTTAAGCGGTGCAGTTGCAATAACCTGAATTTAGCAGACCCTGGAGGCAGTAGGGGAATGCGGGATGTTCTGGCTTGGGTCATCTCCTGATCCCTGAACCTTACCCGTCCTCGGTAACCCAACGCCCTCGGGCCCTGTCTTAGGCGGCCAGGTCAGGAGAGGTTGCCCGTCATAGAACGGATCCCGTCTTACTTCAAGGGCGTTACATGTCTTCCATGGAAGCCAGCCATACTTGAGGGTCTGCTCCTTCCTCAATGGCCATAATGGCCTTTTGTGTGAGCAACATATATCCTTGTTGTCTTCTCTGCAATCGGCAGAGGCACCAGACAAGCAACCCTATGGTCAAGAGTAACACCATACTTGACGCTCCCAAACCTCCCCAAGAGGCAAACTATTGGGTAATGTTTTGGAACCACTCAGTCCATGCTGATAACTGGGGACCAGATATGGTGGTAGAATTCAATACAACTATAGCATGTCTTAATTCATTTAACTTCAGTGTAAACTGCTTATTCCATGTCCCATTTAAAAATGAACCCAGAGTATAGGACAGATTAGCTGTCCTAGAATATCTTTGGTATGGGGCGGAGGTCACACAAAGACCGGTTGTGTGCCATTGGCACCCTATGAGACCCATTTCCATTATGGCATCAATTTGCTCTTGCACTAGGTCCACCCTTTGATTAAGAATCATGATCCCCCCCTGCAAGGTTCGGTCTATGTCCATCTGCGATTGCATGGCTTCCGCTGCTTGTCGAGTAACATTGGCCAATGCCGCAGCTGTTTGCACCTGCTGTTGCATGGATGTAGCGGCCAAGGCAATAGCGGCTGCACTGGCTGCAATGGCAGAGATAATGGCCGCGGTCACTCCAAAGTCTCTTGTATGTCTCTGGGGCACTGTCAATCCTTGCTCCATCTTTACTGGCACCGGTAGCCAGGTGGGTGTGCGCACAACCACAGCCGTTTAATGTCGTGTCGCATTCCAGCACTGGCTAAGCACGCACGTGGCATTGCGGCAAGTGATCTCTTCCTCTGTAGAATTGGTCAGTACCCAAAGGAAGGGTGGCCAAACACAAACAGGTGTGGGCACATACTGAGTGGGGGGGTTCGTGTTGACCTTCCAGGTATTAAGGTTCCCCTCTCCGCTTATTAAGGTCCCATTACCGGCGGATCCTCCTAGTAGCATTACTAAGGGATTTCCCACTAAACAACTGCCATTGACCCCACATATAAGCCATTCATCAAAAGGATTGTCATCAGTACTACAACATTATACAGTAGTAGGGGGACTGTTCTGAATGAGCAGAACTAGTCAGTATAAAGTTGTCACAGTTTTAGGTTTTAGCATTAAAACAGTAGCCCAATAACTTAGTTAACAGTCTTACAATTTCAAACAATCTTAACTGAAACTTCCTTTTAAACAAAGATAGACTTGGAAGCTTAAGATTTTCCCAAATTACAATACTCCAAAACTTTAAGAGAAACTGCTTTTCATACAGTATAGATAGTACAGATGTTTACCAGTAATGATATCATCTCAAGTTTGAACTTTGAAATAAGAACAAATGAATTACCAATCTGATGACCTTAAAACTCCACATGAAGTTATACTAAACTAAAATCCTTTTTTTTTGTTGCCATACAACCAATCAACTTATAATCACTGTATATTTCCAGAATAGCCAAAAAGTTAAATGGACAATCAGCTATCACAGTAAATATTGGCAGTATTGTTACTACTTGTTTGTATCCCAAATATAAAAGCTTTAAACCATCAGATATTATAACATAAAGAATCCAATTCACATGAAAATAACATTATAACATAGGGTTAGCAGAACTGATAAAGTAACATAGCTAGTTTTACACAACTTTTTCTCCATCTTTTAGTTTCAACAAAACTCAGATTGAAAACTGATTTGTCACTCAATTTTTACAGTATAAGAGGACTTTACAATTTAGAGATACCATAATAGAACAATGACATAATGACGTTAATTCCATTTCCGATTCATCACATACCAAAATTATTGATAGAAAATTAGGCTTACCAAGTGCAGAGGCTTTTCTCCTCTCCCCACAGTTGCAGAGCTTGGTTGTGGTCCCCAGGATTTGAAAGGAAAGAGGGTCATCTGCATGCCCCAGGGGCCCTCAATATAGCTGCTATGTCTCCCCCCAATGTTTTTAGCTGTTCCAACTTTTACTCCAATAAATTTTGTGTCCACTCCTTAGAAACTTCTTTGAAAGTGATAGCTTTGACTTCCCTAGCAAGGGGAGAGGGAGTGGCGCCTACTCCCTTATCCCAGTTCTAGAGAACCCAAAAACCTCACCTTATGTATCAAATCTTGGAAAATATTCCAATTTGCCTAAATGCCAAATAGTAAAATGAATTCTGACTTTTCTTTAGCATCAAATTAGGAGTGACACTTTTCAAAGATGACCAGAATGTATTCAGTTGCCTTTTAGTTGCATTCTGTTACACAAAACTTTTCTCTTTTAAGTGAGGCAGGAAATAGTTAAATGTTAATCTACCTGCCTCTTTGTTCTGAGGGAAAAGATTCCCTCCCCCTCCCATCACCCTCTCCTCACTCCACTTGGCCAGAGTGGAATGAAGAGAAGATTTTCAAACTTTTAAAGATCTTAAAACTTCTGTTCACACTTTTCAATAGCAACTAACTTATACTATCTTAACTTCCTACCCATGTTCCTTTCTTTGCTACATGCTTAAACTTTCTTGCTTTTACTACTGTCTACTCTTCCTGTTGGACTTTGATTAAAGCCCCTTTAAAACCATATACATACTTTATTTCTTTCTAATTCCAACCTAACATTTCTCCTATACTCTTTCACTTGCATTTACCATCATATAACCTAAACAAGACAATATTTTGCTCTCTTTCTCTCCCTTTCCAGCCTGCACTCAGCAGCAGGGGAAAGAAGGAGGGAAAGAGATACAGCATTTCAAAGGAATGTCCTGCAGTTGCAGCCAATGGTACAGAACTTTTCTAAATTAAATTTTGTCACAGACTCCCCATATCCAGAGGCCCGTTTCTGGAAGTCTGTGAAGTTGTCCAAAAGGCATTTCAAAGGAGTACACGGGCCGGCTGTGGATGACCCTTGGCCCATAATGGACCTGAAGACTGGATAGGACAAACAAAGACACAGAAGGGACAGAACACAGCAGAAACACAAGATACGACACGTAACAGTTCTGTGCACAGTACCAATCACGCAAAACATGTACCACTCATTCTAAACAAGCAACTAAGTGGGACTCGAACCCACAATTTAATCACCCAACAGGTAATTAAGTGGGACTCGAACCCACAATTTAATCACCTAAACCAGAAAGAGTAATTAGGTGGGACTTAAGGTGTTATCTATCTGCTTCTTAAAAGTGATTGGGCCTCCGGCAAGGTTGAAGGGAGGAGGACGGCTTCCTTCTGCCCATTCGGCAGCCCAGGCGGCCGCCCCCCCTGTGGGGACTTCCTCCCTTTTTCTGGGCGACGCCCTGTAGGCGTCTAAGTCAGGCACTTCCTCTTTTCTAATTTTTGCTGCGCCACTGACTCCTCCTTTCCGGGTTCTTGTTCCCAGCGAACAGCGCGCGGAGCCAGCTCCTTCGCTGTCGCCATCTTCCCCGCTTTCTAACCCCCTCTCCACTTCTCTCAACTCCTCCCACGGATATTGAGGAGGTCGGCTAGTCAATTCCTCCTCCGACTCCTCACTAGAGGAGCCTGCTAAGGATGTCCCAACCTGAGTCTTATAAAGCTGCGCAGCGATAACTCCTTTCTCCTCGGGTAAAATTGCGGGGACACTTCCTGCCCCTCTCATCTTCTCAAAGGTGCTGTCTGGAGAGCTAAGTTACAGCCCAGATGGTCTTCTCGGACCCTACCCAGGCCCCACGTTGGGCGCCAGTTGTGGTGGGCTATTGATATCCCATCCTCTTACTTACCCATGGTAAGTCTTCGGTCGTCACCGGCCTCCTAGGAGGAATTACCAGACAGAGCACCCGAGGTTTGCAGGAGTTGTTTATTCAGGCTCAGCTACATCGCGACTGCCCTGAACTTCCGCATCAGGGCAACTTATAGGTACACATAGCCAATCATCTTCTACAGCTCTATTCATTACCTTTTAAGGTCATACATCAAGCAAGCAGGGACTAGCCCATATACCATTACTTCCTGGCCCCCAACACTAATATGTATGGCACTTAAAATTTTTGTTATATTATGTCATTTGATACTTTTTGTTGCTGCCTTACCATAATCCACAGGAACATTTAAGTAAGTTTTAGTTTTGTCACAACAATTTTTGTCTGAATTCTGTTTTAAATTCTATTTCCTTCTGTTTTTGCTATCAATCTATTTGATAGCTTTTTCTGAAAGACATAAAGTAAAGATAGAACTTCCTGAACTGTATAAGGTAAAACACATTAACTAGTTCTATAGTAAGAACCTATCCTCACTTGAGTTTATAATTTTAATCTTAGGTACTTTGTTACAAGATGACAAAGTTCTGTCATCACCAGAATTCTAGGTTCATAGGATCAAAGGATCATGGGTTTAGAACTAGCATAAGTATGTTAGTAAATATTTAACAACTGCCTCTTTGGGGAAAATATTTACATTTGACACATCTTTAAATTTTGTCTGCATTATCAGTCTTTTTTTTCTTTTACTTTTCTAAGTCTAGACAATCAATAAAACAAAAACAATTCCGGTCCTAATTAGTAGCATTTGTCAAATACAGTGTAAATATTTGTGTCAATACAGTTAAAATTGAACAATCATTTTTCCTGAGCCAGTTATAACTGGCTTGAGCATACATTTGTTTGAGAGGCACCTAAGACACCATCTAGTCTAACCTCATATTTATGGATGAGGAAAGCAAGGTATTCACATCCTTTCTGTGAGGAGGACAAAAATTTTAATTTTAATTATTTTAAATTAAATATATGTAACATTTTCTCAAAGGGTTTCATTCTTTCTCAAAGAATTTGCTGTCAAGAAGTCAACCCATCTGTGACAGATCTCACTGTTCTTAGCTAGTGTGGTCCTTGGACAATAAACAGAGACTGTTTTTAGGACGATTCTTGAAACTTTTCTATCATAATCAAACCTGAAAGTAGTTATGCCTTATGGTCATAAGCTCAAAGAATTCAGGACCACCTTTATGCCATGATAAGTCACTGGAATAGCATCTTGTAGAGAAAAATAATAATATGAACATTGGCAGTAGTATATGTGGAAGAAATGCATGTTTTACTTACCTTTAGGTTGCTATAGAAAGGTTGACACTCCCATGCCAAATAAGAGGAATAAGATCAATAGACCATCTTAGAGCACACAAAAAAGAGACAAGAAATTAGGACAAATAGATAAGATATTTATCTATATAAATGCCTTTGGAATATAGAGATATCACTTTACAAAACAATAGTAAAGGCTGATAAAATGTATGTTGAATTTGTCAAAGATAACTGAAAGTGGTCTACTTTTGGATGGAGCTCATAACTAAGAAATCATAGTAGGAGAAAAAAATTAAATAGAAGCCTTCCACTGGTGACATCTGCATGAAATTTGCAAACAATATGTTAAAAATAAGCACTGAAAATTGTGGAGTTTTTGATAACAATTCAGGACCAAGTCATTGCCTCCAGAAACAATAAAATAGTTATTCTTCAGGGGACCATATTTAGTGATCAATGCAGATTTTGTAAAGGAAATGGTGGACACAGTATAGCACATCACTCCAGGCCATAAATATTTGGCAGAATAGCTATCAAGATGGGACCTAGTGATTAGAATTGTGCATCATAAGCTTACTATCTTTCACAGACTGACAGATAAATCACTAAGCTATAAATATTAACTTCAAAAATTTTTTTTATATGCTTGGGACCATATTAGAAAGGATGGTATTATCAAAGAATCTAGAGAGAGGCACCAAATATCACCATGGAAAGAAGTGGCTTCAGAAATATTGAAGATGAATAGAAGAAAATGCGACATCATGTCAATAT
Source organism: Petaurus breviceps papuanus (assembly GCF_028583685.1). Classification (NCBI taxonomy): domain Eukaryota; kingdom Metazoa; phylum Chordata; class Mammalia; order Diprotodontia; family Petauridae; genus Petaurus; species Petaurus breviceps. The sequence continues at coordinate 864,654 of NW_027186304.1, forward strand.
CTAGTCAGTATGTTCAGTAGAAAACCCAAACACCTCATCGCCCAGTTGAAGGTAACAAAAAAGAAAAATAAAGAATAGAATTCAGAAAACAAATCTTTTTATCCTTAATAATTGAAATCCCCCAAAGTAAAACATATACAGAATCAGCACAGACTAAAGTATGGAATAGATTATTCAACATCAGTTAAAAGAAAATTAGTATGGGGCAAGAAGAGAGAGACAGAGAGAAAGAGAAAGAAGAAAGATGTTGAAAGTTTCTGCTTTATATGGTTGAAAGAAGTCCAGCACAATAATAAGTTTGATAAATGTGAAACAGAAAACTTGCACACAATTAATATATTGAATGACAATAGTCATGTCAAGTCCTCAAGAACCATTTAATAAGTGCCTATTATGTGCTAGACACTGTGTTAAATGTTGTCAAAGGGAGATGGCTATGATTCTATCTTTTCTGAAAAATTAAAGAAATGGATAGTTGAGTCAACATTCATAATTATCGGCTTAAATGCTTTACAATGCCACATCAATTACAACAAAGTACTTTACCAGCTTATTCTCTGATGTAAACTTAATCCCATCCTTCTCAATAGAGGAATCCACATATTTATTGTCTCCCAAAATGAGAATACCAGCAACGTCTCCAAATCTCAGCAAATCACATGTTGTACTTTATTTATAATAAAGACTTTTAGCCTTTGCCATTTCTCCTGAAAAAGTAGCCTTAGTATTTCTTAGGCTTTTCAACTAGCTGCCGCTGAACTCATATTCCATTAAGAATGCTTGAAAGTCCTCTATTTCATTGAATATCCATATTTTTCCCTGTTAGTTTTGCTGGGTAGGTGATTCGTGGTTTTAATCCTAGCTCCTTTGACCTCCAGAATATTTTATTCCAAGCCCTTCAATCCCTTAAGGTAGAAGCTACTGGGTCTTGTATTATCCTGATTGTGTTTCCACAATACCCAAATTATTTCGTCCTGACTGCTTGTAATATTTTCTCCTTGACCTGGGAACTCTGGAATTTGGCTATGATATTCCTAGGAGTTTTTGGGGGAGGCGGGGGGAATCTTTTTCAAGAGGCAATCAGTGAATTCTTTCAATTTCTATTTTGCCCTCTGGTTCTAGAATATCAGGGCAATTTTTCTGGAGAATTTCTTGAGGGATGATGTCTAGGCTCTTTTTTTGATCATGGCTTTTAGGTAGTCCAATAATTTTTAAATTATATCTCTCCTGGATCTATTTTCCAGGTGAGTTATTTTTCCAATGAGATATTTTAAATTGTCTTCTATTTTTTTCCATTTGTTTGGATCTGTTCTATAATATCTTGGTTTCTCATAAAACTATTAGCTTCCATTTGCTTCAATCTAATTTTAAAGGAATTATTCTCTTCAGTGAGTTTTTGAAATTCCTTTTCCAAGTGGGCAATTCAGCTTTTGAAGGCATTCTTCTCCTCATTGACTTTTTGGGCCTCTTTCACCATTTAAATTAGTCTATTTTTAAGGTGTTATTTTCTTGACTATTTTTTGGATCTCCTTTAGCAGTCTGTTGACTCACTTTTCTTTTTTTTTAAAGCAATCGGGGTTAAGTAACTTGCTCAAGGTTACATGGCCAGTTATTTCTGGGTGTGGTGCTGAGTGTCTGAGCCTGGGATTCAATCTCCAGGTCATCCCAACACTGTAGCTGGTGCCCTTACTCGCTGAGCCACCTGGCTGCCCCTGTTGACTCACTTTTCATGATTTTCTGGCATCATTCTCATTTCACTTCCCAATTTTTCCTCCACTTTTCTTACTTGATTTTCAAAATCCTTCTTTAACTCCTCCATGGCCTATATAATACTAGTTCATATTTTTCTTGGAGGCTTTTGATGCTGGAGTTTTGACTTTGTTGTCTTCTTCTGGTTCCATGTTTTGATCTTCTTTGTCCCCCCTAAAAGATTCTATGGTCTGATTGTGCTTCCTCTGTTTGCTCATTTTGCCAGTCAATTACTTTATTTTTGAGCTCTTTCACATGGAAGAACTCTACTTCCAGAGTGGAGAGATTCGTGTTGCAAATTTCTGGGGTTTTGTGCAGCTGTTGTTAGAGCTATGAGGAGGATGCTCTCTCTACAGACACCAACAAGCTCTGGTACACTAGCATTTCTCACTCCAAGACAGCCATCCAAGAATGAAAACCAGATACAAGCAGGTCAGAGCAAGAGCAATTACCCTCTAAATGGTTGGTTGATCTCCCTATGATCTGTAGGCCAGGAGCTCTGGATTCAGCCATGTGGCAGCAGCCATAGCCGCTGCTACTGCCAATTCTCCTGCCCTGGGGGCAGGGGCTGGACCACACTCTTCTCTCACCCAGTTCCAACAGAGTTCCCTATTGACCTTTTACTTTCTCTTTGGTGTTTATGGGTTGAGAAGTCCGGAAACTGCCATAGCTACCAGTGATTCACTCTCTTGAAATCTGCTCTGGCCAGTCTGGGCAGCCCCAGGTCTGGGCCATCTCTGGTCTGGGCCTGCACATCTTATGTGGGACTGTGCTCAGCTCCCAGCCAGGTGCCATAGACTAGTCCTGTTGGCCTTCCAGGCTTTGTTCAGAAGGATATTTATTTCTCTCTGTCATTTTGTAGATTCTGTAGCACTAAAATTTGTTTAGAGTCATTTTTTTACAGGTATTGGAGGTGGTTGGAGTGGGAGTTCAAGCACGTTGTTGATTTTACTCTGACATCTTGGCTCTGTCCCCCTGAACTCATATTTCAACTGATAAAATTAGAGTGTCAGGTTTTTCAAAGTGTCCCACTTTTTAATGGACATTTCTATCACTTTACATAGAATTTTGAATCAATAATTTTTATTCATTTATTCTCTCCTTCATACAAAGCATATAATTTGTACTACATAAAAATTGATTGATCATTATTAGAAAACAATATATTGGCTAATGAGTATAAAGAGCATGCCAAAGTGTTCTAAGGATATAAAGAGCAATTCACTTTCAAGTAGGTAATCATTGAATAAGCAACCCAAATGCATCATAACATACAACCTTTGTTGATTATTACAAAACCTTTCATTTGGTTTTGTATTCATAGTTTAGTCTTGTACTATAAATATATCAAAAAGATAAAAGCAGAATGGAGATGATAGGATATTTGATAGTCATGGGGAAAACTGTTTTGTAGTTAAAACATGCTGCCAATAGAATAATAACAAAAACAATTTGTATAAAGTGTGACATGTTCCAGAGAGATAATTAAAGGTTGTTTTGTGTCTACCAAGCCTTATGCTCCTTATCGTCACTTTTTAGTAGAAATGAGTATGGTTTTCAAGTGAAAGAGATAGTCATACCAGAATATCATATTAATCATTTGATGTTAATGGATGACAGTAAGCTATATTATTGCACTAAAAACAAACAAACAAACAAAAAACCCAGGACATCACATAGCTATTTCATCTCATAGACACTTTCTCCAATCATAGAAAAATGTTTTTTGGAATCAATCAAGATAAAATTCTTAATACACATTGAGGAAGAAGAGAGTCTTAAGACTTTGTGTTTAAATGAGGAGGTCAAAAGGAACTGACAGAAGAAAGTAATGTGTGTAAATACCTTGGTCATTTCCAGGAACTTTACCTTCAGAATAACACTGGAAAAGTAGAAAGTTAAGGCTATACATGTTAAAAGACTAACTGGCATCCTGAAGTCAAAGCTTAATGAGAAGGACAATTTTACAATGGTTAATATGTATTCATTATTAGCCTTAACATAAACTTTTGACATGGTGAAATTGATGATAAGAGATCTAGAAAATCTAAGAAGTAAAATTATACAATGTTAATGATTCACAAATCTCAACAATCAAAGGAAATGGTAGAAAGATAAATATTTACTTGCCTAAATGAAAAAAAAATGCTAGTTTTTCTCAGGTCACATGATAGGTAATTTACAGTTTTGTATCAGTGATTTTTCTAAAAAAAGTTTTATTTCACAAAGCAGTAATAAAGACTGACAATATATTTATAATTGGGTTTGTAAATTTTTGCCAAAACTGGTTTGTATCTACTGTTAAATGACTGAAGTACAAAAGCAGACTAAAAAGGTGCTAATTGGGAAATATCCACATGAAATTAATCGCCAATATCTCATCTCAGATGTGCTGAACAAATGACTAAGTCATGCATATGAATTAATAGAAATGGAGTGCAAAATAATTACATATATATATATATATAATCTAGTTAGGCTACTAGAAATTATAGAAAGCTTTGGGAGATTAGTCTTATTGATTAATGTAGATTATGCAATGACAAGTTAGAAATTATACAACATATAACTTTAAGTTGCAAAAATAACATTAGATACCTAGAAAATTCCTAGACAGACACAATCAGGAAGCCAAAATTAAATACCAAAAGTTTTCTAAACTTTCTTAATTAACAGACCACAAATTTCCATTCTACAAATGCAAGTGCTTCTGATAATTAAACAAATGAACTGTACTTGAAGCATCATTACAGGGAGAATTATTAAATACAATTCCCTATAGTACATATTATTCCATAAAAATTAACTAACAATGTTTTAAATAGATATTACCATAGCAAATATGCACAACCACTAAACTACATGGGATAAAAAAAAAAACTTTCAGAAATAACTAAATAAATTGAAATCATGCTGGTATAGGATAAGAATCATGCCATGACAGTTATATTCCTAAATGGTCAGTTATACTTATGGTTTTCCAAATGTTGAACCAGTCTTTTATTCCTCGTATAAATCCCAGTTAGTCATTGTCTATGATCTTTGTTATATATTGCTATAATCACCTTCCTAATGTTTTATTTTTCTAAAATGTTATTTATAATTTATGAAATAAAAAAATCATTTCCATGTCATAATACAATTAAAAAAAACCAATTGCACATGAAACTGCAAATCTGCTATGCACAACTTGCTATTCTTTTCAAATATACAACATTATCATGTAAATTAATTTTATTTCCCCCCACCCTAGAGATGGCTATCATTAGACACAAGTATACCCCCACACATACACACATATGTATGTATATATGTGTGTGTGTGTGTGTGTGTGTATTTGTATATGTATGTATATAAAATTTTTCTATACATACTTCAATTCATGAATTCTTTTCCTAGATGCAGGCAGTATTTTTCTTCATATGCACTTTATAGTTAATTTGGGTATTTATAATAGTCAAAATAACTTTTTCCCTAGTTTTTATTCAAATTGTTTTTCCATCAATATTCATAAAGGAATACGATCTATAGTTTTATTTCTCTGTTTTTTTCTCTCCCTGATTTAGATATCAAAATCATATTTGTAGCTTAAAAGAAATTTGGTAGGACTCTTTGTCAGTTTTTTTTTCCAAATAGCTTATATAATATTGGGATTAATTTTTCCTTAAGTGTTCAGTTGAATTCACCTGTAAATGTATTTCATCTTAGGGATTTTTTCTGAGAGCACTCACTTATGATCTATTTAATTTCTTTTGCTAAGGTAAAATTATTTATGTTTTCTATCTCTTCTGTTAATCTGGGCAATTTCTATTTCTTGTAAATATCTGCTTCACTTAGATGACCATTTTTATTGGCAAATGCCTGGGGAAGAATAACTACTAATAATTGTCTTAATTTCATTTTCAGTGATGGCACATTCACCTTTTTCAGTTTTGGTATTGGTAATTTGGTTTCCTTTAAAAAAGTTTTATTTTGGGGACAGCTAGGTGGCACAGTGAGTAAAGCACTGGCCCCAGAGTCAGGAGAACCCAAGTTTTGTTCCAGCCTCAGACATTTAACACCCACACAAAAAAAACTAGCTGTGTAACCTTGGGCAAGTTACTTAACCCCAATTGCCCTCCAAAAGGCAAAAAAATTGTATCAAATTAACCTATAGTTTCTCTTTTTTATTTTTTTATATAACCAGCTTTTAGTTTTATTTATTAGTTCAATAGATCGTTTTTAACATCTCAATTTATTAAACTCTTCTCTGATTTTTAGGATTTCCAACTTTGTGTTTAATTGGGGATTTTTAATTTGCTCTTTTTCTAGTTGTTTTAGCTACATATCCAAGTCATTGTTCTACTCTTCCTCTCTTTTATTGATGTGCCCATTTAGAGATAGAAAATGTCCTTTAAGTACTGCTTTTGCTTCATCCCACAAATTCTGGTATGTTGTCTAATTATTTTTCATTTTTAAATTAAATTATTGATTATTTCTGTGATTTGTTCTCAAATACTCTGACATAAGATTAGGTTATTCAGTGTCCAATTAATTTTTAATTTCTTCTTCCATGACTCTTTATTGAATGGAATTCATATGGCATTATCATCTGAATTGTGTGCATTTAATATTTTTGCTTTTCTGCATTTGGTTGTAAAGATTTTATTGCCTTAATATGTGGTCAGTTTTTGTGAAGGTGTCACATACATCTGAGGAAAAGGTGTATTAATTTCTATTCTCATTCTTCTACAGGGTTTATTTATGTCTAAAATTTCTAAGATTCTATTCATCTCTTTATTTTTTTTCTTACTTATTTTGTGATTAGATTTATCTAACTCTGAAAGGAGAAAATGGAGGTTCACTACTAGTGTACCTTTATTAATCTCTACTAACTCATTTGACTTTTCTTTTAAGAATCTGAATGCTATGCCACTTGGTGAACATGTAAAGTATAGACATTACTTCGTTGTCTATGGTGCCTTTAAGCCAAAAGTAGTTTCCTTGGTTATCACTTCTAACTAGATCTATTTTTGCTTTTGCTTTACCTGAGATGATAATTGCTACCTCTGTCTTTTTAAATTCTGCCAAAGCATAACAGATTCTGTTCCAGCACCTTATTTGAACTCTATGTGCTGTGTTTTTCTATTTCAAGTGTGTTTCTTGAAAACAACATATTGTTGAATTCTGGTTTCTAATCCAGTTTGTTATTTGTTTCTGTTTTTATGGGTAACTTAATCCCATTAACATTCATACTTACAATTACTAACTTGGCATTTCCCTCCATTCTATTTTCTACTCTTTAACCTTCTTTCTCTTTTTTCCCTGTCTGTCCTCTAATGTGTGTTTTGCTTCTGACCATTGCCTTCCTTTTTCTGCTCTCCCTTTTTATCAACCTTCCTTTCTCTCATTGCCTTCCCCTCCTATTTTTCTATTGGGTAAAAGAGATTTCTATACTCAACTGTGTGTATTTACATACATACATACATACATACTTACATCTGTATGTGTGTGTATCATTTTTAAAAACAATTTAGATGGGAATAAGGTTCAAGCACTGCCTGCCCCACCTAAACCTTGTTTCCCTTCCTCTTATTTCTTTACAGAATTTTTCTCTACCATTGCTATTTAATTCTGAAAATCATTTTAAAAACTAATCCATGAATTTTTGTTTGGCTCCTGTCCAAATCACCTATTTTTAGAGGCTTTGCTTATAGTTGTTTTGACTTCATTGTCATCTTCTGAGTTTGTGTCTTGATCTTCTTTGTCACCATATTAGGTTTTTGTGGTCAGATTCTTTTTGTTTGCTCATCTTCCAGACCTATTTCTTGACTTAGAATTTGTGTTAAAATGGTACTCTGTTCCCAGTTCTTATTTTTTTTTCAGGTGGGGTTACTGTCCCAAGCTGTAGTGTTTTTCACACTGCTGTTTTAAAAACTAGTTCTGGGGGCAATCAGGGGCAGAGTCAAGATGGTGGAGTAGAAGCAGGACCTCCAAGCGGCTCCAGCTTCCACCTTCACCAATCAATGTAAAAAGGGGACTCTAAACAAACTTTGGAGCTGCAGAACCCACAAAATGACACAGAGAAGCTAATCTCCTGCTGAGGACAGCCCAGCAGGACAGCAGGAATCGGCCAGCTCAGTGCTCTGGGAGACAAGCCCAGGCCCCTGTGAGCCGGAAGTTTTAGCCCTAGGGCAGGCCTGACCAGTTCCTGGCTGGAGGGACTCCAGATCAGCAGCAGCTGTGGCTGTTTCCAGAATCATCTACACATAGATGTGAAGGACAAAGTGAGAGGTCAGTGCAGTCTGGACTTTGGGACCCAGTAAGTGGGATTGCATCAGCTTTTGTCCCCGGTGCAAGAAGCCACTGAGACGCCCAGGCACAGCCAGCCAGAATCATGTGGCAGCTTCAGAGTGTAGGGGGACCAAGCAACCAGTCTGAGGGGTAATCGCTCTTGCTTTAACCTGCTTGGATCTGGATTGCTGTCCAGGGTGTAGGTCCTGGGGTGTGTGACCACCATGCCAGAGCTTGTGGAGGCCTCAGGGAGGGCACCCATCTAATATCTCTGGCAGCTGAGAAAACACCGGCATTTGGTACAAAAGCTACCCTGTCTGGTGGCAGAGTCCTACTGTGGCAACAAGTGACTGAGGGGCGACCTGACCAGGCAAAGGAAACAAAACAAACAGTAGATGCCAAAATTAGACTCCTATTTTGGGGACAAAAAGGAGCAAAGCATGGAACAGGAGGAAGACAGTGACGTCAAAACTCCTGCACCAAAAGCTTCAAAGGAGAATATGAGCTGGTTACAGGCCATAGAGGACCTTATGAAGCAGATAAGAGAAGTGGAGGAAAAATTGGGAAGAGAAATGAGAATTATGCAAGAAAATTATGAAATGTGAATCAACAGCCTGATTGAGGAAAATAACACCTTGAAAAATAGACTAATCCAAATGGCAAAAAAAGGAAATGAGGAGAAGAATGCTTTAAAAAGCCTAATTTGCCAGATGGAAAATGAATCTCAAAAGCTCATTGAGGAGAATCATTGCTTCAGAATTAGATTGGAGCAAATGGAAGCTAAAGCCTTTATAAGAAATCAAGATGCTGTTAAACAGACCCAAAAAAATGAAAGAATAGAAGGCAATGTGAAATGTCTGATGGGAAAAACCACTGACCTGGAAAATAGATCCAGGAAAGATGATTTAAAAATTATTGGACTACCTGAAAGCTATGATCAAAGTAAGAACCTAGAAATCATGTTCCAGAAAGTTCTCAAAGAAAACTGCCTTGGTATTTTAGAACCAGAGGGCAAAACAGAGGTTGAAAGAATCCACCAGTCACCTCCTGAAAAAAGATCCACAAAAGAAAATTCCTAGAAATATTATAGCCAGGTTCTGGAATTCCCAGATTAAGGAGAGAATATTGCAAGCAGCCAAGAAGAAACAATTTGAATATTGTGGTAACACAATCAGGATAACCCAGGATCTGGCAGCTTCTACACTGAGGGATCGAAGGGCTAGGAATACGATATTTTGGAGGTCAAAGGAGCTGGGATTAAAACCAAGAATCACCTACCCAGAAAACTGAGTATCATGTTTCAGGGGAAAATATGGGCATTCAATTGAATAGAGGACTTTAAAGCATTCTTTTTTTTTTTTAAAAGCAATTGGTTTTAAGTAACTTGCTCAACTTTATACGGCCAGTTATTTTTGTGTGTGGTGCTAAGTATCAGAGCCTGGATTCGATCCCAGGTCATCCTGACTCTGGGGCTGGTGCTCTTACTCACTGCACCACCTGGCCACCCCTAAGCAATTGGGGTTAAGTAACTTGTTCAAGGTTACATGGCCAGGTGTTTCGGGTGTGTGCTAAGTGTCTGAGTCCTGATTCGATCCCAAATCATCCCGACTCTGGGGCCAGTGCTCTTACTCCCTGTGCTACCTGGCCACCCCGACTTTCAAGAATTCTTGATGAAAAAACCAGAGTTGATTAGAAAATTTGACATTCAGATACAAGAAGCAAGAGAAGCATGAGAAGGTAAACAGGGAAAAGAAATCATAAGGAACTTATCAAAGTTGAACTATTAACATTCCTACATGGAAAAATATAATTGTAACTGATGAAACTTTTCTCAGTAGGAAAATAGTTGAAGGGAATAGAAATCTATATGTGTCTATATATGAGGGTATATTGGCATATGAATACATATGTATTCATATATGTATGTATATATGTTTACAGGTATACATAGATGGCACAGGACCAATTTAATAGGAAGGGATGATACTTAAAAGGTTAAATTAAGAGGTGAGAGAGGAATATAATAAGAGGAGATGGGGAGAGACAGAATGGGATAAACTATCTCATATAGAAGAGGCTTGGGAAAATGGTTACAATGGAGGGGAAGAAAAGGAAGGCAAAAGGGAATGCGTCAACCTTATTCTCATTGAATTTGGCTTGGGGAGGGAATGAAATACACACTAAATAGGGTATGTCACCCTACAGGAGAGTAGGGGGGAAGGGGAGGAAAGGGGAGATGATGGAAGGGATGACAAGCTGGGGGGGAGGGAAGTTGGAAGCACCCACTTTTGAAAAGGGATGGGATCAAATTAGAGAATAGAACAAGCAGGAGCTGGGATAGTGTAATGTAACACCAAGGAAAGGCAACTTCCCAAGGTTCAAAATACCAGCATAGGTGCTCTCAATTTTATTCAGTGACCAACCAAGAACAGAGAAGGTCAAAACATGACATCATTCAAAATACAGCATTTACTAAGGGTGATTAAATAATCTCCAAGTACTACCCCACCCCAGGACCTTCCAATAAATCAATCAATTACAAAGTCTCTGTTCTAAATACTTCTCCACCCCTAGGCTGTACCTTCATTTGGTCCATCACAAAGCACAAAAAGGTCAAAAGTTCCCCACCCCTGGATCACAATTGAATCTACCCCAGAGTTACATCAAGTTTAAGCACAGCACTTAATACCCAAATGGAGGTATTTTCCTCATCTTGACACGAGGCAAGTTCTCAGCAATCTTAGTTCCTGGGGAGACAAGGCTTAGCAAGGCCACACGTTACATTGCCAGTCCCTTCATTAATTCATCCTCTGTCTGTAGAACAGTCCTAGAACCCCTGAAAACATTAGCAAAACCCTCTCCTAGGATTTCTGTAGACATACAACAAGAAAATCCTTCTTCAGGGCTTCTGAACCAACAGAAAGGTTCCCAGACCCCTGCAACAACAGCACTGTCCTTCACCAGTGGACAGTATTCACTCTCTGTCTGCAGGACAGTCTCAGGGCTTCTTAACCAAAAGCCAGGTTCCAGGACTTCTTCAACAGGACTGTCTTTCACCAGTGGACAAATCTGGCAAAAGAACATCAAAACAGACAGACAAAGTACCAGCAAAACAGCCATGTCTCCTCAGTCCTTGGCAGCTCAGGTGGCAGGTCTCAAAAGTCCAGGGCAATTCAAAGCGGCCACCAGCAATTCTCTTAGTCTCTCTCTCTCTCTCCACGAGGTGCTGCTTCCAAAAAAAGTTCTTCTGCCTCTCTCTTGTCTCTCCAAATCTACGTCACCAGCTCCTCCCAGTTCAGGACTCTCTTTTCACATCAAGTCCATCCCACAGGTGGGATTAACAAGCTCTGGGTTTTAACACAATCAGTTTGAAAACCAAGCCAATACAGGGGAATCTTTAATTGCCATTACTATCACAGATAGGAGGGAAGGAAATATAGTCAGTCTTTTATAATATATCTACTATGGTAGTGTTTTGCATTAGCTACACATGTACAACCTATACTGAACTGCTTATCTTCCCAGTAAGGGTGGATGAAAATGGAGGAAGTGAATGAATGTGGAATTCAAAGTTTTAAAATCAAATGTTTAAATATATATATACACACACACTATTAGTAATACTATTTTACATGCAATTGGGAAATAAGATATACAGGCACTGGGGCATATAGATCCACCATGCCCTACTGGAAAAGTTGAAAGGGGTATGGGAGACAATATGGGAGAGAGCAGATTGGAGGAGGGGATATCCTGTGGGACTGCTTTTTTTGGGGCGGTGGGTTGGGGAAAAACACGGAGAAAATTTGTAACTCAAAATCTGGCAGAAATGAATGATGGAAATCAGAAGTTAATAAAGCATCTGAAAAATGAAAAAAAAAACTAGTTCTGGGAGTTTGGAAATTTTGGGTGCTTCTAAGGGGTATGACCTAGGGAGAGGTGTAGTCAGTGGCCTCCTGTTATTCTTTCTGGTCCTTACCCAGGAAGGGCTACTGATATCTTTGGATTGCAATTTATATTGATTCTTAGAGCCCCTGTTCTGTTGGGACCAGAAACAATATTGCTTCTCTAGACCCCTGCTCACTCTTGACTGAAAGTCCCCATTGATGACTTTGAACTATGACCCAGAAGTGGATAGAGGTAATGGAGTTGCCAAATAGCTTCCTATCTTGTGTCCAGTGGTAGCACAGAGACCCCTTGCAATCTCTTTTTGACTAATTGCCAGGTCATCTTACTGTCTCTGGCTTCAGAGCTCCCCAAACCGCTACTACTTCTGTTGTCACCACCTAGTCACATTACTGGTAGTGCATCCATGGTCTCCAGTCTTGACTCCTGTGTCACAGATGTCTCCTTCCCACCTTTTAAGTTGTCTTGGACCTCACTCTGATCATTTGTTGGCTCCTCCACTCCTGATTTTGATTTAAGGTGTTTTTTTAAGGTTGTTTTGAGGGAAATGTTGAAAAGAGGTTGACAGAATGCTTCCTGTACTCCAACATTTTAGCTCTGCCCCCAGAAGTACAATACATACATTAAAAGATATATATATATATATATATATATATATATATATATATATATATATA
>NW_027186304.1:877358-943929 GCF_028583685.1 Petaurus breviceps papuanus
AGAACATATAAGCTCCTTGAGGACTGAACTGCTTTGCTTTGTTGTTGTTCAGTTGTGTCTGACTTTTCATGACCCTATTTAGAGTTTTTTTGGCAAAGATATTGGAATGGTTTGTCATTTCTTCCTTCAACTCATTTTGTAGATGAGAAACTAAGGCAAATGAGGTTAAGTGATTTGCCCTGGGCCACACAGCAAAAAAGTGTCTGAGGACAAATTTGAGCTCATGAAGATGAATTTTTCTGATTCCAATTCCAGGCTCTATCAACTGTGCCATGTAGCTGCCCTTGTCTTGACTTATGTATTTATATTTACATTGTTTAATAGTTACTGAAACATAACCAATACTTTTTCATTCCTATTTAATACAAGTGTTCTTACATGATGTTCACAATAGAAATAAATTGGTTTGACGTTGATGACTGATTATCGATAATATGTAAGGCATAAAACAAATATGCTTACCAACTGCATTGCCTTTGTCATGGATGGAGGCACACATTGCAGTTTGAAAAGGGATTCCATTTGCATAGTGAAATCTTCCCGATATCCTTGTTTACAAACAATAGTTGCTGAATTATTTACACACCAGAGCGAAGTAGACTTTGTAAAGTGAGATCCATCATGAAGCAAAGCGGTTCAGTCTAACTATCCAAAAGGGACAGAACAAAGAAACCACCATCCAAAGGACTGCTATCATGTAGATTTTGATACTGTTTGGTTGGATGGACTAACGACAAAGCTGGTTCATCCATATGTATACCTTGGACAGGGAAAGAAGAGAGAAAATAAACTTGTCTATAAATTGAACAAGAGGAGTAATGTGATTTTAATTTTGCATTTGAGGAATTGTACATTTCTGTTGCTGAACCCAGTCATCTCCCTGACACAAAGTCTCTTTTAATACAGCAACATCTGTCTTATAAGGCTAACGTCTGCAAGTCATGGAATATGCTAGTCTTTAGAGAAATGAAGTTGAGGATTATCCAAATGGGAATAAGAGAGGTTCATAGTGGACATGAGTAGGTTACAATTTGTTGCACAGGAGGAATTATGAAGGAAACATGATCTAAACTTTACAGAAAAGAGATATAGGATTAAAAATACCAGACTGGTTAAGGTGTGTGCGTAATAACTAGCAGGTAACCTGTATCCTTGAAATATTTCCATAAAATGTCTAGAAAATACAAGCAAAATTCTGAACACATCAAGTTGATCCTTGGGTCCATGAATGGGAAGACATGCAAGACCATCAGACAGGATGGGCAGGTAGGTTGGAATTTTGACCTGCATAGTTGGAGGGAAGACTCACATTGATGCTCTCGGAGATTCATTGAAGTATTAGTATGTTGGGAAATCTTCCTCAGTCCTTTCAGTAGCTTGTGAAACAGAAACCCTGGATATCTGTAACTGCATTTAGTCAATGGAAAAATAGAGATTCATGTATCAACAGTAATACGACTGGCTAGGGTGTGATGTGAAGTCTTCATTTCCTATTCCCCTCCCATCAAATCAAATGGCCTCTCTCTCCCCACTGGTCTTTTTTTTTTTTCAACTCTGAACACTAAGACTTTCTTTTGATTATTACCCAGGCCTAATATAATCTGATCTCTCCCACTCATTAAGTTATCTCCATTCTTTCTTTGAAAAGATCAACATTTAAAGGTTTCCTCCTCTAAGAATCTTTTTGGAAAATAGTAACAAAGTGCAGGATTCTTTATAGAGCTTAATGAAATGAAAAGCCTTTTATTCTATCATTCCACTTTCACCAATATTCTATAACCTCTCTTTTGTATAAAAAGAAGAAAAAAATAGAAAATGGATGAATAGAATGCTTCTTGAGGGTCCTTCTCCAAGGGAAAAATTCATTCCTGTCAGAAAGGGATGCAGACTATTGGGTTCAGAAGCAGCAGTTCTGCTCTCTTCAGAGAGAGGTTTCCTAGGGTTGAATTACATCTATTAGTTTCCTTAAACATTAGTTGTTGAGGGGATGTGGTTTTCAGTTTCAAGCTAAACTTCTAATTGGTATTCATTAATGGGAAAGGAGAGCCTAATCTTTGTATCCAAGTCTTGACTCCCTTTCTACCAAAAATAAGGTTGAAAACAAACATACATAGCAAGTATTTATCCATATCAATAAAAGAACAATGATAAGAGAAAGTATACACAGGAGAAAAAAAAAATATATATATATATCAGACAATACAGGGCAAAGGGACTAACTCAGCTCAACCAAAATAGAGTCCCACCCAAGGGTAGGAAGAGAATAAAGATTGTCAGATTCTCTCATGATAACTTCTTCCTAATCTTGTTCCCCTTCATTGCCAGAATAGAGAAGGTAACATCACACATCTTCTCTCTTGAACCTGGAAGCCAGAAGAATCCATAGAAACTAGAAAGCCTGAAGAGGTTGAAAAGAATGAATCTCTCTTCTCTCTTACTCTTGCCAGCTTTCCATCCTCAGCAGTCAGAGGCACAGTTAATCTCTACCATTGAGGACATAGTCTCACACTAATGGAGTTTGAGGCTTGGATTACAAGTGCTTAATGAGTGCTTGTTAAATTCACCTAAATTGAATTGAAAGGCCTAACTCACCTTTTCAAAGGTGGCAGTGACAGATAATACTACAAATGATTTGAAAAATTAGATTTTGTAGGAAAAGGCATCTTGGGTTTTGAGGAGA
Organism: Petaurus breviceps papuanus; assembly: GCF_028583685.1. Lineage (NCBI taxonomy): Eukaryota > Metazoa > Chordata > Mammalia > Diprotodontia > Petauridae > Petaurus > Petaurus breviceps. Next base: position 880,039 of record NW_027186304.1, read on the forward strand.
GTGAAATGGTCAGGCTGATGCATGAGAGGCATCTAGAAACATTTAGAAAGGATCAGTCACTGGGTGGGTACAGGGAATCCAGTAAAGAAAGAGTTATTGTCTGTTTGGTTGAAGATGCCTAATGTCTGATATGAGATATTATAAAGACTACTTAAACTTTGTCTACTGGAAAAAAAATCTTTCTTGTTATTTTCTCTCTGAAAAATTCCATATAATTATATGTTACATTTTTACTTTGAAATATCAACTTAATTCAATATAAAGTAAGCTGTTGCTAAGCCAATTCACCTCTAATTAACTGACTTTTACCCTTCCCCCACCTTTAGATGAAAGCAGACCCTTGCTAAATAGTAAGTAGACTGAGATAATAAATTCTCTCCTATATGCAATAAAGATAATCAGCATCCAAAAGGGAATCATAAACCCAAAGTGCCAATGACTGATTATGGCATTTACCCATGAGATAATGTCAGCACATGAATAAATTAAGATTCCTACTTCTCTGATACTCCTTTACAATTGCCTTTGCTCACCCTTTTCTCTTCCAAATTGATTAATAGGGGCGGTTCACAAAGATCAGTCTTTGCCCCCTTCTCTCCCCTGCTCTCTCATTCTCAATTTTTGTTTCAATTCTATGTAGATGATGCCCAAATCGAAATCTCCACTTTTAAACTCTTCTCGGAGCTATGAGCTTGCTCCTCTAATTACCTACAGCGTGTCTTCAACTGTATTTCCTACTGTTACTTTAAAGTTCTCATTTCTATGGCAAAGCTGATTGTCTTTCCCAAGTAAGCCTCTCTTCTTTCTGACACCACAATTTCTTTCTGTGATGCCACCATTCACCCAATTGTTCATGCTCGTAATTTTGGGGTTATCTTTGACTACTCTTCACTTTTTCTATCCCGTTATTACAGTCTTCTCAAATTCCACTGGGCAACATTTCTCAAAATTATTCACATTTCTCAATTCCTATGACTGGCACCTTAGTATGGGCTTTCATTATTATCTCTCTGACTAAATAGTCTTTGCATAGGTGTAGCAGCAAGCACCCCAAGCGTCCTCAGGGTTTGCAGCTACCACAGGTTCTTGGATCTGCTTTGTTAAAGGAAAGCAAGTCAAAATGGGTTAACAAGCTTACTTTAATCAGTCAGACATATATCGTTTACCTTGTTCAGGAGAAAAGGTCAGCACCCCAAACCTCAAAGTATACAGGCATAATTATCAAGACAGAAACATCAAGTAGACAGATTTCCAAACTGTCCAACCATTACATCCATACCCAGTCAACATCTGGGTTTCCACATTCTGGGTTTTTCAAAGCTGGGGGACTCTCAACAACGGCTTCCCAGAATTCAGATCAAATCACAGAACACTTCTCAAAGTGAGTCCCAAAACAAAGCTACACATCAGGGCTTATATAGCCTTCTCCTGGCTCAGAGAATGTAACAACCTTATTGACTCACTGGCCAATCAAGAAGTATCTACTGAAAAACAAGCCTCCCTCCCCAGGCTTCAGGTGCATTTTAGCCTAGGGGCAGGGAAGATCTTCCAAATTTGCATTTCCATTACATTTTACAATAGGTATTGTTGCCTTTAGTCTCTCTCTTTTTCAATCCATCCTATGTGATAATTTAAGGATAATCCTTCTTATGTATAGATCTACATTTCCTTCCTCTGCTTAAAAATCTTCCTGGATCAATTTCTGTTGTGTACCAAATTTCAAATTCCTCTACCTAATATTCAAAGACCTCAACAATATGGTGCTAGTTTCTTCTGAGATTTGCTTTCTTTAAGTAACTCCCTACTTTAGTCATAGTGGCCTACTCTCAATCTCCCGAACATGTTCTGTTCTTTGATACCTCTACGTATTTCTTCAGTCTATTTTTATGAATATAATATCTTTCTTCTATTCTTTTGGAAGTACTCTATCAGTGATACCCTCTCAGGGAAACTCCAGCAATGGAAAAAATGCTGAATTTGGTCACAGAACCCTGTATTTGTATACAGCTTAATCACTTTATTACCTTGTATCATGTATCAGCTACATAATCCTGGCAAATTATTTAATGTCCTTGGGCCTCAGTTTCTAATTTGTAAAGTAAGCAGATTGGACTTTAGCACTTCTTAAACTGGGTAGGGACCCACAGTTTAAGAGGTGTGAAAAAGGGTAGTGAATGGAAAAAGTTTAAGAAGGCTTGGGTTATATGTCTTTAAGGTCTCTGTAGCTCTAAATTTCTGCTATGATCCTTTGAGTCATCTCCCAGAGGTCATCACCTATTCCATCAAACATTATACAACATATTTTTTGGTTGCATAGTGTTTTCTATAGAGTAGGCACTTAACTTTTGTTTGGGTTGCTTTCCATTTGTGATGTATATTATATTCTTTATTTGATGTATATTATATTGTTTGATGTATATTATATTCTTTAATTAACAAATATGATGTATTATAACAATTTGTGTAATATAACCCTACATTTTAGATTATGGCCTACCCAAATTCTGTATTTCTCTTGGCACATTGCATGATTTGGCATGTGAAGCAGCTGCTTAGTAATGTTTCTTGTACTTTTATTGTCTCATATTTGGAAGCTCTCTCATCTTCACTTAATACTCCTGATCACTGATCCGAAATGTATAAAAAACTAAAATGTCAGGCTTAGCAATGTTGGTAGGCTCATAGATGAATGACCAGCTGAGCAATCTAACCTGTCATCTTGAGATCCATTGTGCGCAATTAAGCATATGTCACTGAGTAAGACGGCTTCTCAGATCATGCCTCACTTCGAACTTATGAAATTATATTGTCTTTAAAAAGCCAAATTTTGCAGAACATTGGGAATTTTAGTATTGGTGCTTTGAAGAAGTCCGAGACGGTGTGCTTTGGAAGCCAGCATCAGCTCTATTAAGGTCAGTAGGGTCGAGTTTAGTGAATTGCTGCTTTGGGATTACAAATCATTTGTCCTCTAAACTTTGTGGTTTACTGAATACTCCTGAAGGCAGAAGTCAGTTTGATTTCACCTAATCCCCGTTATCACTGTTGCAGAAGCAAACAGAAGTAGCAGAATTATAGTTGTGGAAATAGTGCTGCTAGTGACTGCAGAAGCCCCCTAAGGCAAACCTCTCATTTTAGAGGCCCACAGGCCCAGAGAAGTTAAAACTACCTGGATTACACAAAGAGCTAGGACTCAAACCCACGTTACCTGAACATAAATCGAGCACTCTTCTATGCTGCTATATTTCTTCCACAGAGTGGGAAAACTCTCTACTTCCCTTCCCCCTGCCTATAACAAAATAATATTTAAAAAATTAAACATCACGAGTAAGCAATCAGTCTCAGTAACAAGACATCTGAAACATTGGCCTATCAAAAACATGCTCTAAAAGGATTACCTCTGGTTCACGGAACTTAGATTATAGTTGGTGAATAATTCAGTAACAATGACAGCTAGCTGGTCCATCTGTGTGATCCTGGGCAAGTCACTTAACCCTGTTTGCCTGCATTTCTCATTTGTAAAATGAACTAGAGAAGGAAATGCCAACCACTCCAATATCTTTGCCAAGAAAACCCCATACAGGGTCAAGAAGAGTTGAAAACTCTCAAAAAGAGTTGAAAACTGACTAAACAACAACAAATTAGTAACATTAATAATAACTGAGGCAGTATAACATAGTGGATGGAGGGCCAGACTTGGAGTCAGTAAGACTTGTATTTGGCTTGCCTATGACAAATACTGGTTGAGTGGCCATGGCAAATCACTTAACCTCTCAGTGGCCTCCAAGACTGCATATTCTAGCTGAGTTGGCAATCTGAAATGATGAAAGGAGTTTCTACATAGGGAGCTCTACACAGAAATAGGCAATGTGATATAGTAGAACTGACATTCACATATCTCTTTTGAGATATGCCTTGGAACTGGCTGTCTTCCCTGTCCTCCAAATATACACATTCAGGCAAAACTATACCTAAACTATTTCTGACAGATATACATTAATCACCATTTTACAAAGATCTCCAGGGTCATGTTTTTTCACATCCATTTTATTTAAAAGAAATGATTAATTTATTTTAAATTAAAAACTTGTCTTAACTATATGAATCTGGAGACTATAAAACAAACATAAAATCTCCTAACATTTCAGATAGTCTATATTGAAAAGTGCTGGTTTTCTAAACATCTTTCTAAAGGCATTATGAAGGGAAGCATGGGGAGGGCGGCACTTGGGGGTGGAAAATAGCAGTGTGCCAAAGACCTTGGAGCTTGTTAAAAATGTGGAAATGTACTTTGTTCAGTAACTCACAACCTCTCATTTTCACTATTTCTTTCACCTTAAAGATATTTCCTATTTGAAGTGATAGGAAACTTCTAATCCCTCCACTTGGGAAGGAATGAGAGTGTAGCCAACTTTTACCGAAGCATTTCTCTCTTGGTGGCAAAAGTGACTCTATCTGGCTCACTGTGCTCTCCACGTACCAATTTGGCTTCTAGAGAACCTGAAACTTATTTTGGGTAACACATCTGCCTGGGATGTCAGTCCTTGCCCAATTCTCAGCTTCCTTCCTGAAATGGAAGGAAGGAAAAATGTGATTATACTATCCAAAGCTAAATGGTAATAGGAAATTAGTCTAGAGTCTAACTGCATCCTTTGTATAGCTGTCAGCATGAATGATAAGTCAAATAAAAAAAGGGTGACAAAACATTCGAAGTTAGAGTCTATCCAAATAGAGAGGAAAGCTAAAAATTCAACATTTGTTCTCATTAGTAGCATGTCATAAACTCTAGGACAAATAATGTCAACTGATCTTATTCACACAGGCAAATCTTACTTTCAAATTCTGGATGACAATTAAAAAGCATTGAAGATAAAGTCCCTTGTTGACACAATTCATTTTTCCTCATTTATTTTTATTTTCTTATGGGTCCAATGGGAAGTCTTTTTAGCCAAAGCAATTAAATGTCATCTAACTTCAAAAACTTGCAAGTCAGAGAGCATATGTGCTTGGACTTATTCTTTATTCAGGCCAATTCAATTCAACAAGCATTTATTGAGGATCTGCTGTGTGTAAGGCACTCTAAGACATGGGAAGTGATGGGATTACAAAGGAAAAAAAATTACCTTTCAGGACAGCTATTTTGCCAGGGAGATTACAATATTTAAACAGATTAAACAATGCAAGATAATTTGAGGAGGGAATTAATATTCAAAACTAGAGGTATCAGGAAAGGTTTCCTTTATGAAGCCTACCCTTCACTTTTCATCTGCAGTTCTGTTTGATGTGAACAAGATGTCAACCTTGGATACTCAATACCTTCCCAAATCCATCAGCCTTTTCTCTGTTCTGATTGGAGGGCCAAGTTTCTCCTAAAGCTTTCCTCTGTAGGGGGTAAGATCTGGACTTTCCAGCTATGGCTCTGCTTGTCTTAAACTCCACAAAACCAGATAACCCCAGGTCAGGTGCTCTCTGGTGTTCCCTTCCTCCTTTCCAACTTCATTTTGTGTGTTGTTTCATACCTTTAGATTGTAAGCTCCTTAAAGGCAGGTGTTGTTTTCATTTTATTTTTTTTTATCCCAGGCACTTAACCCAGTGCCTGGCATATAGCTGTCATTTAATAAATATTTATTGAATTGAAATTGGCAAATTTAGGAAGGTCCACATGAGCTGAGACTTGAAAGAAGCCAATTCTAAGAGGCAGAGATAAAAAGGAGCTCTATTCCAGGAATCCCCTGCATAAAGTTGCAGAGGAGCAAATGGAACATTGGATAAAAAAGGTGAGAATTCTTATACCAACATCAAATTTGAAGATAGAATTTCTAACAAATTCCTAACTCATTCTAAATCAGTCTACTGTAAAGATATTTGGTATTCTATTGTTAATATTGTGAATCTCCATCATGCGGCATGCCTCTATTTTAATAGACTTCTATCATTCTCTTCATCAGGGTTATGCATAGTTGACTTACTTTTCCATCTAGAATTTTTGGAACTTAATCTCTACTTGTTCACCATATAGAGAATTATTGATCTCTCCTTGGTGAGCAACATGACCCATAAAATAAAACCAAACCAAACGAAACACACTTTTAACCTCTGGAGGCATAAATGAATCTACTATAGGCTGTGGGGAAAATTGAGGCCTCTGGGTAGAAGGAATTTGCATATATCTAGTATAAAATATCCAGAATTTCTACACATTCCACATATAAGGAAATAAGCGACTCCCATAAGTGACTGATATTATTATAGTCATCTTATAGTTCACTGTGTCCTAGTTCCATTGGCTGCTGCTGAATCAGCTTCTCTTCCTCCTCCCAATGCGTTTTCTGATAGCCCAAATACATAGGATATTCCCATCCGTTTCAGTTAAGACCTCTCCTCTGTTTTACAACTCCTAGTGCCCTAGATTTTCTTGTTAATATTCCTGGGACTCATTTTCCAATTGTAGGCTTATAAAATCATTGATTTGGAGCTGAAGTCTATCTAGTACCATCCTTCACTTCACAGATCAGGAAACAAGGCAAGAGAGGATAAGTGACATGATCAAAGTAACACAGGTAGTATTCATGATTGTATTCCAATATCCTTGAGCATCTCAAATAAAGTCTAGATCACAATTTGTTGAATGTGTTTTACTGGAGATTTTCAAGAGTGATGGTCTAGATTATATTCCAATTCTGAAATCCTGTGATCAGAAGTAAAATTTCAAAACCAGATTTTCTGACTAAAATCCAGTGCTATTTTTTATCTGCTACTTTCCTGCCTTGTTATTCTCTCTTCTGTCATTTGTAGAGGGACATCAGAAGGTAACAACCTTCTTGAAAGTTCTTAAAGCAGTTAATGAAGTTCTGTAGCTTATTCCAAGATCAACTGCTACAGGAATTTTCAGTCTTCTTAAGTTGCCTTCAGAAATAAGTCTGTGAAACAGATAACACATGGTTTCACACTCTTAGCTTCCCCTTGGCTTCCTTCAGATGTGAACAGGTCCACTAGCACTCTCTTGGCTCAGTGAATTTTCACATCTTGAAACTCTGCTAGGGTGTTACAGTCAATGTGGGGTCCCGTTCTTTCTCCTGGCAGTATCCAGAGGGAAACAACTTCCCCAACTTTAATTTTACTTGTTCCCACATATGGCTCAAGGACACTTACATAAATCATGCCAAGGAGTCTTGGCTATCCCATAGCTCTACAAAGTCAATACTCATATGTCTACACATATATCATTAGTATGTCTGCTCCCTCCACTGGGGCATGACACAATTTCTTGACACTTTCTTATCCTGTGCAGTTTTTGTCCATACATTTCCATTAATCCTCCACAGAGAATTTACTCCATTTGCTGAAAGACTCTATGCGTTCCTTTTAACGCATAGACTTAACAAAGTCATTTGGGGGGGTCAATGCGATTCTCCCATTGTTCTTTTATCCCTTCTCATGACTGTTCCTCCTCCTTTTCTGGTCCTACAAGTCCTTGATCAAGTGACATATTGGTACAGTCCTTCATGCATGGCCTAGCACATAGGGACTTCATTTTTTCCTTCGTCCCCCAATCCCTCCAAAGAAGCTTTATAAATCTTTTCTCTATTACAGGTCTTAATCGGTAACATACTATATTCTGCATAAATCATCCGATTGCTCTTTGGGTCATTTCATACCATAGAGCCTTAAGGGACCTAAATGATCATGTAGCCCAACCTCCCTTCTTCTCCCTAAAACAAACCAACAAAAACAGCAAAACTTCTTTTTATAGTCATGGATAATGAAGCTCATATAGTCGAACTGGCTTTTCCTGAGGTCACAAAGGTAGCAATAGAGATGTGATTTAAATATAGATTCCCTCTCACTCCAAATGCAATGATCTTTCTGTTGTACATTTCCTCTATCTATAATTTTGATTCCACCCAGGACATAAAGTTCTATGATTTACAACCACATAGGATCACAGATTTATAGGAAAGTGCTTTTTTGACAGTGAGTGATACTATTGCAATTTCCCAATTCTGAACTCAATTCTGGGCCTGATTTATTGTCCATCTATAGAATCTTTCCAAAATATGCATATTGATAGACTGACTCAACAAGAAAATCTCATTTGGGCAGTATTTTTTTTGTATCAACTTTGATTTCCCACTATGAGTCAATGATATGAGCCTTGATCTTGCTGGTGCTACTCATTTCAATGTGTGGGAAAAGGCTTTGCAACATTCTAAGCATGCTTATAAATAACATACTCAGTTTTAGTAATAGTTCTTTCTTATGATAAAAAATGAACAAGTCTTTTTTAAAAAATCATTTAAAATTATTTCAAACTTATGTAACATGTTTAAATTTTTTTCTTCAACTTTTGGACTTATTTACTCTCATATTTCTCTTCATTTCTTCAGATAAGAGTGGGCTATATTTATTCAACCTATGGAATCACTTGGACAATTTGGCACCTGCCCAAGATCAAAAGCTACATATATTACTTCCCAGAAAATTTTTTATATTCTAAATTCAGAGTTTTTCTTGGCAAATAATGCTTGACTACAGATGTGAATTCATGAATTTTTATTAATGTGGATTCAGATATAATTATTCAGTACATAAAAGTCTATAGGAGAAGGCCTCCCTAAATCCTTATTTCTACCAGTGCTACCACTTGTTGATTGAGCTATCATTCAGTATCAGGTCAGTTAATAATGGCTTTACTTAATTATTATCCCCTCCTGGGTAGCCTGATGCTGATTGACCATTGAATTGGTTGATTATAGAGAAAAAGAAAATATGTTAGAGGATACTAGATGAATTCCTTTCCTCCCTTTGCTCTCTAATGAATTAGCCCAATAATAAGGTTACAGGCAATTAAATGGGAATGCAAACGTATCCCTGTGCTCCAGAAACACCCGAGCAACAGTGGATCTTAGTGAATGCCTAGAAAATGCTTAAAATCTCTCTTCCTACCTGTTGAGTAACTGGCATGTAGGGTAGAAAGCCAGGGAGAAGCTTGGTACCCCAAATGGCACAAAGTCCCCCAGAACCACAGGATAGTTACAGCCCCACTTGTCTTCAAAATAGAGCTGACATAGAAAAATATCAATTGCTAAGCTAATACTTGCTCGATGCTTCCTTTTCATGGGATTATTACTAAATCAGATTTTAACATATAGAGTGGACACTGCATTTCCACTCCATCATGAGATTTTGGATATTAGATGATAAAGTTACTATCTGGACTCACTAGACAATATATCAATTTCTTCTTTTATTTATATCATTCTATATGTATGCTATTCCTTAGAAGCTTATCTTTCAAAATACATGTCACATTCATCTTGCACACCATATTTCTGATGACATTTTTTTTCACCTTAAGTCACACTCTGTATCCAATTCTATCATCTTCCTACTAATGTAAGGAAGATCAGCAAACTTCTAGAAGGGTGAAAAGACCATCTGGATTGACATTTCCCATCTTATGAGTTATTTTAAATGGAGACTTTCAGAGAGGAAGCAACAGTGGCCCATAAATCTCCAATACTCTTCCCATGATCTCTTGCTTTGGGTGCCAAGTACTAGATTTTACATAGTCTAGATATAAACACATGAAATCCATCTGTTTCTTCTATTTCAAAGTCATAACGTTTGCATTTACATTTATGCTAATATACTAAACTCTTTGGAAATAATGTGATGAAAACAGATTGATCCTTGACTTAAAAATGTAGAGGGTGAAACTTCTGCTTGTTCAGAGAGAACATTTTACTTCAATCATGTATGATTAATCCTGAAAAAAAAGTATCAACAATACAAACTGTATATGGATGCTTCTCCACCTCTCTTACACATACACATCCACCAACCCAGCAGCCACTGCAACAGTATGAGGTGATGAAGGCCTATCCCAGAATGGAGATCACATCAGAGGCAAGGAGGGAGCATAATTGAGAGATGTTGCAAAGGTGACATTTACTGGCCTTGCTGTAGATTTTATATGAGTAGGGAGAGAAAGCGAGGAACTGAGGAAAGCACCTAAGTTGTGAACCTGGGGACATGAAGGATGGTGTGCCCTCATCATTAATGAAGAAGTTTGGAGCAGGATAAGAGTTTAAAGGGAAAAATAATGAATTCAGTTTTTAACATGTTGAATTTAAAATGTCTACTGGGCATCCAGTTCAAGATGTCTTAAAAGCCATTGGAAATGTGAGATGGAGGTCAGTAGAGAGTTCAGGACAGGATAAGTAGCTTTGAAAATCATGAGCATAGAGTTTTTAATAATTAAGATACTGGGAGTTGATAAGATCATTAAGTGAAATAATGTAGAGGGAGAAGAGAATTCAGAACAGAACCTTATGGGGCATCTCCAGTTAGAGGGACACTTACATGTGACCTAGATGAGGATCCAGAAAAGGAGATGAGGGATGGTCAGAAATGTAGGAGGAGAACCAGGAGAGAGTGGTATCTGACAACCCAGAGAAAAGAAAGTCTCAGGGAAAAAAGGAGGATCAACAGTGTCCGAGGCTGGAGATAATTGAGGAGCAAGGGGCTTGAGAAAAAGGCCGCTGGATTTAGCAATTAAGAAATCAGTGGTGACTTTGGAGAGAGCAGGGTTGGTACCATCTAAAGAAGTTAGAAGCTGGATTCTAAGGGTTAAGAAGATACCGAGAGGAGGAAAGGCCGGGGCACCCACTTCAGGCAGCCTTCTCAAGAAGTTTAGCCTCAAAGAGTAGAAGAGAGGATGATAGAAGTGTTTAGGTGAGATTTTTTGAGGATTGGGGAAATATGGACATACTTGTAGGCAATTGGGAAGTAGCTAGCAGATAGCAGGAGATTAAAGATAAGTGATAGAGTGGGCATGACAGAGGGGGAAATCTGTTGTTCATGGAGAGGGGTTATCTTTGACAAGGAGTAAGGTGATCTCTTTGTGACAAGGGTCAAGGATGAAATCATGGCAGAGGCATCTGGGTGATATGGAATGAGGAAGAGGCAGCATCAATATTTTTCTGTAAAATTAAAGGTAGAGCTCTCAGCTGAGAGACTCAGGGCAGGGGGTACAATGAAAGGTTTAAGGAGGGATGAAAAGCTTTGGAGGAGCCAAACCCTTCCTTCCTTCCTTCCTTCCTTCCTTCCTTCCTTCCTTCCTTCCTGCCTTCCTTCCTGCCTTCCTTCCTTCCTTCCTGCCTTCCTGCCTTCCTGCCTGCCTTCCTGCCTTCCTGCCTTCCTGCCTTCCTTCCTGCCTTCTTCCTTCTTTCCTTCCTTCCTTCCTTCTTCCTTCTTTCCTTCCTCCCACACTTTTTCCTTCTTTACTTCCTGCCCTACATACATATATCCTGTCTTTTTAAGTAAATTCTTTCAGAGCAGGGGTTATTTCACTTTTGCCTTTGTATCTCCAGTGCTTAGAACAGTGCCTATAGTAGAGGGAACACAATAAAAGCTTGCTCATTGATTAATTGATTGAAGAGTGCCTGATGTCTTTTCATTTCTCTGTGTGTGTTTGCTAAAAATACTGAGCATGATATTTTCTATTCTTTTGCATTCTTTCCCCATGGGAACAAGAAATCAAAAACTAAAATAAAACCCACAAAGTTAAGCACATAAAAAAGACAGCAAGATAGAAATAGGGAGTAATGATGAAGTTAGCAGGTAATCACTTAGTACGTTTCTTTGTGTTATGCACAGGACTGTCAATTACTTATTTGCAATGAAAAGAATTGCAAGTTTTAGAGTGGGAGTAAGATGGGACAAACTTTTGAATCTTGCATCTAGCTTGGAATTCTGTTTTATGTATTTACTCCATCAAGTCTACAATTTTCTGGCTAGTATCTGAGTAGCAGGGTGCATTGGGTAGAGCACAGGACTTGGAATAAGGAAAACTCATCTTCATGAGTTCAAGCCTGACTTTCAGATACTTCACATATGTAGAAGAGTTTAAAAGCAGACTGATAGCACTTTATATGTATATATAGATGATATAGATATAGATTACAGAGGCATAGATGATATATAGATGTATGTGATATAGATAAAGATGTTGATTTAGACAGATGAACAGATGAAGCCAGTAAGTCTTGGGTTGGTTTCCACTCTTGAAGTATGTTAGCCGAGTGACATTGGGCACATCATTTAATGTCTCAGTACTTTGACAATTCTCTAAGACTAAAAGTTGCTTGCTTTAGTAGAAATAGTCTCCTCACCTAGAAGAAGTCAATCAATGAAAATATAGATCAAGTCCCTATCTGTATCTAATAGTATGATCTGGTTCTAAAACTCAGGAATCTTATTTCAAGATTCTTTATCTTAGGTTGTTTTTTTTTTCCCCTTAACTAATTCTTCCAATTCTCTGACATCTGATCCAGCTTTTCTTTGGAGCTGCCATCTTAATCCCAAGAGCAATTTAGGATTATGTCAAATTTCCAGCTAGTATAGTCATTATTTCATATCTTATTGTTATAAATCATGATCATTTTTGAAAAGTCACGTTTTTTTTGGAGGGATTGATACTACAGGAATACTTCTAGAGAAGGGGACTAAGCTGAAGTACCAACTATGTAACACAAGTATTAATAGAAGGAATTGATGTTGTTTAGCCTGGAAAAAACCTTCCAGAGTTAGTGATTAGATGAGTCAAGACCTCCACATATGAGCAATACTCTTCTGTGAATTGGATTCATTAGAATAATTCCACTCACTTCCTCAGAGTGACTATTTTACCACAGTGCCCCTTCCTCACACCAGGAATGTATTTTTCATTTCCAAAATACTTGCATAATTTATATGCTGTCTTATAAGAACTTGCTCCCTATCAGTTGGTTATACAAGAAGATGAGGCAGTACGATGTGTTTTAAAGAGCACTGGAATTAGCGCCCTAGCACAGAGTCCCAAAGTAACCACTTACTAGCTGTGGGACTGTGAGCAAATCCATTGACTTCTTTGAATTTCTAACGTCTCAACTGTAAAAAAGAGAAGACGTTCTGAGAGTACCAGTCTCATGGAATTATGAGGAAAATGCTTTATGGACCAGATACTGCTTATGAGCATGATTATCATTGTACTGCAGAGAATAGGATTAAAGTTTTGATTTTGGTATAGACCTTGAGTTTCACTATGATCCCTGGCCCAATATTGCACATTGCCCAGTTAGGGCCAAGACTATTGATAATCAGTGCAATTCATTATCCTTGGGAGACCTCGAAGTGCTGCAGAAAGAATACTGCATTTGAAACGAGCAAAGCAGGGTTGAAATTGTTTTCTTCTCTACATATAATAGGTAAGTCATTGAATCTTAGACTTAGTTTGCTTGTCTGTAAAATGGAAATAATAATATTTGTACTACCTACCTCATAGGATTGCTGTGAGAAATGTTTCTGTATACTTTAACATACTGTATGAGTGTCATTCTTATTATTAACAGAAAAACTGCTAAAAGCTTAGGCACTAATAACATCATATCCTTTATGCACTTTTTGAAAGGGAGGTGGTATGAACAGACAATAGCAGTAATAGGATTAGATGCTAAGAGTTAGAGTCAAGGGTTTGCTGGAGCCAAATTCTATCAGCTTGAGAGCCTGATTATGAAATTTTCAGTCAAAGTGTTTATACTGCAGAAATTGGTAATCTCTAAAAATCAGGGCCTGGTTCATTAGCTTGCTGACTTTCTAGATTTAAGAAAGTGTTAATAACCAAGCTTAAGCCTGAAAGTGTATTGTGTATCCATTTTTCTTTTTTTGAATAGCCTGTTTTTCAAACATTTAGCACCTTGGTAGAAGGGATACTAGAAATCATGTTGGCAATACTTGCTGAGAAGATAGAGAGAAAGTACAAAAAGTTGAGTTCCTCTGAATGGGAGCATCTAGTACCTGACTACCTCAGTCCCTGGAAAACAGTGAACTCAGACTTAAAACTTTTGTCACAAAATATTTGCCCCACCCGATTTACTTCAAAGGCGTCATTCCTTTGACAAAGTCATTCCAGAAAACGGCATCTCAGCTCTTCAGATGCACTTTGGAGCTGTGACCCACAGGTTGCTCCTCCAAGCTTTGTTGGCAGAAAATTCTGGCACTGATTCCCGTCCTTGAGCATCTTGTGCCTCTGCTGTCCTTTGTAAGATCACATTTCACAGCCTCATCTGTTTCATTTTTCAATATGCCTTCATCTAAGGCAAGAATGAATCGACACAACAGGGACAGAAGCAAGAGCAGAGCAATGTGGTTGTGCTGACCCAGGTGGGGAGAATTTGGCCGCTGGCACTAGCATTCTCCCCCTACCTGAAAGCTAACTTCAGTCCTTGATTCCCCACTAGAATGCAGCGAGGCAGAAAAGAGAGATGGGCTTGCTTTGGCAGGAATACTCCCCTGGGGACCAATGCACAAGGCATGCAGTATGCAGATGGGAACTTGTCATAGAACTTCTCTGGACATGTTCTGAAGGGGAAAGCCAGGCTCCTTCATTCTCTGTAGGCAGGCAGTTTCAGAAGCAAGCTCAACAAACATACATGATCCCAATCATCAGCTAAGTCAGTCACATACCTGTTAAAAGAAATGTAAGCTGCTTTAGAGCAGGGACTATCCCCCGCCCCCACTTCTGTATTTTTAACTCCCAGAAATGGATCTTACATACAGTAGATGATTAAAAATGTTTGCAACATTAAAAATCATAATTGAGGGAAGGAAGAAGATTCATAGGACAGACAGTTCCTTAGATCCATTAAATTTAGAAAAGCTTATGCTCCATGAGATGGCTATTTAAATATTTGGGAAGTTTTAATTAGTAGGGCTATCAGCAATCGATCAGCTTTCATTAGATGTGTAATAATATGCTTTAATATCATGTGTAGCATATAGCCTACTGTTGACACTTATTAAAGATTAGCCAACAATACAAAATGACTGTATGGATATGCACTGCAGCTGCCTACTGGACGGGCCATTAGGTCTACTTGAAAGTGTGTGATTTTCTTCATTCTCTAGTTATCGGCCCACAGAGAAGATATTAACCCTAATTCTACTTTAATTAAAGATTTTCCCCCCTCTAAATCACATGGGGTTATTTTGACATCCAGATCTGAGTTTTATCACCAGTGCCTCATATGTGCTGCATAGCTGATTATTGGAATATCTATTATTTATAAGAGATGGATGGTTTATGGCATTTTCCCGACACCAAATGATATAAACTAATTTTAGTATTACGGAATATTAACCTTTGAAAATGAAACTCTCCTTTTGCATGAACTCTTATCCAATTTATAGATTTATATGCTATTATGCTCATTCAAAATAATTTTTTACCAGAAATAACCAACAAGAGTCAATTGTTTTCAGCAGACACCTTCTATTACTAAAAACAAGGGGAGAAAAAGGCCCTTCTCTTTGCACATCATTCATATGGAAGCTAGAGAATGCAAATCTCTTTCTGGCACTGCCTTTACAGCCTTAACCTAGCTTCAGACTAACCTGATTTCCTCTCATAAGATAGCATCAGAATGGAGAAATACATATTTAAAGATTAGAATACAAAGCAATGAAAATAACACAAAAAGGGTAACTCTCAAATTTTAATCCTTAATAATGATGTCCTTCTAAGACTGGGGAAGTCACTTGATATCTTTGTTTTTGCTTTCCCCCACGTACTTAATAGGGACAAGAACATTTATGTCATAGTGTAGAGGAGGAGGTATCGATTAGGATGAGGCTATTATTCTTTCTGAATACGAAAGTTCTATGTATATGTTAAGTATCATCATTATTGAAAAGAAAAATTAGTGTAGCCTTCATTTCCCAAATTATACTTTCAGCCCACATGCTGTAGTAACCATGGAGACCATATTCATGTAATACATGAGTCATAACAGGTGAATTCTCAGAAAAAAAGGCTTCATGAATCATGGTGTCTGAAAAGCTTAGGTATAAAACTTAGGACTGAATGCCAGTACAAGTCCAGTGCTCATTTCTTGTGGTGGTTATTATAATTAGACAATAAATATCCATAAGACCTCATTTATAATAAGGGGTCTTGACAGGTATTAGCTTCATTTTCTTGTTATTGAATAATTATAGCCATTTAAATAATTATGATCTCAGTATAAAATGATTTCATCATTCATTAATTGGTGTCAGTTTTGTTTGTATAGTGTAGTGTCATAGAGAAGGGATTGAACAGGGGACTCTGGTCAATGAAAAAGAAGCAGATGGCGGTACTTCAATATGGTTTTAAAAATAATACATTAATTTACTTATACATACACATATATGTATGTATATCTCTACATATAGATATAGATGATATAGGTCTATATTTATATTTACATTTAGATATAGATAAAAGCTATAGTATATAGAGAATATGGCACTAGACCTGGAGGCAGTTCAAATCTAACCTCAGACATTTATACTAGATGTGTGACCTTAGTTAAGTCACTTAACCTTTACCTCAGTTTCCTCAACTGTAAAATGAAGATAATGAATAGCAAGCTAGGGAAGAATTCTGACATTCAAAATAACAGTTACAACCATTTTATTGAATTTGTTTTCTCCTCTAGAAGAAGCAAACATTCTTCTCTTTATTATTTCACAAATGTGAGGCATCACAATACAGTGGATAGAAGGCTGAATTCAGTCAGAAAAACCTGAGTTTAAATCCCACCTTGGGGATTGAGCTGTATTGGTACTGGACAAGTCAATTTAAATTCTCTGACCCTGTTTCCTTATTTGTAAAATACAGGTAAAAGTATCTGTAGTACCTAACTCAAAAGGTTGTTTTTGAAGCTCAAATAAGATAATGTATTATAGAGTGCTTTGTAGATCCTCAAGTGTCAGGTAAATGCTAAACTGGAGTACTCTCTACACATCTTCTGTTCCACAATTTGTACTTCAGTAGCTCAGGAAGCCAAAATTTCATTGGTGGGAGAAATCCCTCTGTACATACAGAAAGAAACATTTTTATACTTGGTAGATTTTTGTTGTTCAATCATGTCTGACTCTTTGTGACCCCATGGACCATACTGATCCATGGAGTTTTCTTTGAAAAGATATTGGAGTGATTTGTCTTTTCCTTCTATGGTACATTAAGGCAAACAGAGATTAAGTGACTTGCCCAAGGTCACAAGGCTAGTGAGTAAATCGAGATTTGAACTCAGGTCTTCCTGAATCCAGGTCCAGCATTCTATCTACTGAGCTACCTAGCTGTTTCCTAGGCAAATAGCTTAAATGACTGGCCTAGGGTTACATAGCTATTAAATGTCTGAGACTGTATTTGAACTCAGGACTTACTGACTCCAGACTATCCACTGATACACCCAAGTGACTCTTACCAAGAGTTACTCTCACCAAAATGTTCATCATTTTGAGGCCAAACTGGAAAAAAGCCTTTCCCTATGTATCCAAATTTAGCTGACTCTGCAGTGACAGGTAACTATACTTGTCCTATAACGATACCATCATTTAAGTGTTTTCAACACACAGTAGGATCTGCCAGAGTTTGTGGTCCACTGACATCACCTGCGCAAATGTAGGGTCACCCAAAAGTGGTATGGAGGCAGTGAGTGAACAAACACAGAGTAAAAAATAAAGCTAAGGGAAGGGAAATTCAGCCAATTCATATGATCACGCAGAAACTCTTGGATATTGCCAGAACACCATGTAGATGATCCTAATATGAACACTTGGGCTAATTGATCATAGACTGTTCATCTTATGGCCAAACCAGAGCTTGATCTCGTCTTTCTCTCTTTTTCTTTTCAATAGGGATTGTTATTACCTAAATTCTCTGAGTCTGTCTTTTCATCTGTAAAATGAGGATCGTTTGATAGCCACCTTAAAGGGTTGTTGTGAAAAACAGATTGAAATGCTGTATGAAATATGCCTTAAAATCTGAAAGCATTCTATAATATGAGCTATTGTGTTCTTTCTTCTTTTTTCCTTCCTTCCTTCCTTCCTTCCTTCCTTCCTTCCTTCCTTCCTTCCTTCCTTCCTTCCTTCCTTCCTTCCTTTCTTCCTTCCTTGCTTCTTTCCTTTCTTGTTTCTTTTCCTTTACTTTCTTCCTTCTGGCCTTCCTCCTAAATTCATATTCAATTTCTAAAGATGTATCTTTGTGACCAAAGGCAAGTAACACCACTGGGCCTCGGTTTCCTCATACAAAAACCTGATGGTACTATTTCCTCTATTGCATGTCTCACAGAGAGGTTTTAAGGAGCAGAGGAGATAATGAATGCAAAATACCTAGTAAACTTTAAAGAACTACATAAATGTCAGCTATTATTAGACAAATGTTTTCCTCAATTTCTATCTACCAGGCTTAAAATAAATTCCTATAATAGGAGCTGGAATCATACTTATTTCCAAAGTCTCTTTATGTTGTGTAGTGAACTGGTGTAGAAGTCATAGAAATGAGCATAATAAATATTGTAAAGTCACATTCAGCTCCTTTCTCCCTTGTGGTTATGCTAGGGCACCTCTCACTTCTCCTTGGATTATGGGGCATTTGGGGGAAATTTAAGATATCTTTTGTGGTTGTTGAGTTGTTTCACTTATATCTGACTCTTTGTGACCCCATTTGGGGGTTTCTTGGCAAAGATAATGTGGTGGTTTGCCATATTCTTCTCTAGCTCATTTTATAGATGAAGAACTAAGGCAACCTGGGTTAAGTGATGAGAAGATGAGAATTCCTGACTCCAGACTCAACACTATCCACTGTGCCACCTAAGTTTCCCCAAGAAAATGAATTAAAAGTCAGTGGCAAAGATGTTCAGTTGTTTCTGACCCTTCATGACCCTGTGCCATTTCTTTCTCCAGCTCATTTTACAGATGAGGCACTGGGGCAAACAGGGTTAAGTGACTTACCCAAGGTCACAGAGCTAGTAAATATCTGAATCTGAATTTGAACTGAGATCTTCCTGACTCTAGGTCCAATGCTCCATCCACTGTGCCACATAACTGCCTTATTTTTAAGATATTGTTAACTTTCCCTTAAGTACTAAATACACTGAAATTTCCATAGAGAGATTGCTCAGACCATCGGAGTGAATATGATATTAGCATTGGTTCTGAGCTCATTCTCACAGCTCCCACTCAGTTTAAAAGATTTTCTCCACAGAGCTCATTGGTACTTTTCCTCTGAGGCCTCTAGGGGTAACCCTGAGGAGTTGAGGGTTCTATTGCCAACAGTTATAAGCCCCCCCCCTGGTGTATTCCCCAATATCATTTAAACAATCAACATAAAATAGTTTTTACTAATCAGTAAAGTGACTAATTTAGTAAACTAATTGGGATTAATTAGGTTAATAGTACTGTAATTGTTGTTGATATTTTGGAATGTGAGGGCCTGGTATCAATGGCTGGCTCTAACCATTTACACGTGGTGGTGGTGGTGGTGGTGGCAGCAGTGGTGGCAGTGGCGAGGTGGCACAATGAGTAGAGTGCTGTTTCTGGGAGACCCATCTTCCCGAGTTCAAATCTTGCCTTAGATACTTCTTAGCTGCGTGATCCGGGCAAGTCACTTAACACAGTTTGCTTCAGTTTCTTCATATGTAAATAAGCTGGAGAAGGAAATGGCAAAGCACTGCAGTGTCTTTGTCAAGAAAACCCCAAATAGGGTCATGAAGAGCTGGACATGACCGAAAATGGCTGAACAACAACAAAATATGCAAGGAGATTCCACGTAGGCATTTCCTAGACAATTTCTTGTCTTGTGACTAGATGTGACTGTATTACAGAATAAGCACAAAAATCCCAGGTGATCCCCCCTTTTTTTGAAAGGGGGCAAAGCTATATAGCTCTTGGGAGTCTGGTTATCTGGGAAACTTTTGTTGTATTGAATATTTTCCTAGGGAAAGTATTGTGCATCAGGCTACACTGCAAGTTTCCTCAAAACAGACACAGAGTAAATCAAAAAGTCAAGTGATGACTTTGTGTCACTAAGTCAGTAAGAGCTACATCCTGCAAAACATGCAAGTTTTCCTCGTTTCCCATCATGCTCCTGTTCCAGATGCCTTAGGGCTCTGACAAATTCTTACAGAGAGATGTTGCTTCTCAGAAATCTTTCTTTTCAGACTACCCCTCAGTTCTTTTAAATGCCTTCCCCCCAGTAACCTCACCATACCGGTTACCGTCTTTATGTTTGAAAAGGCTTGCTAAAGTCATTCGAAAGTATTTCAGAGCTGTACCCAATATTTTAGATACTTGAGAAATGATTTGAGCATTGACTTTTTAATTCTGGACACTGGAGCCAGTGACATTATATTGGTGACATTGACATTATATTATATATACATGCTTGGCACATAGTGGACACTCAGTAAATGCTGATTGATTGGTTTATTCCTTGAATCTGTGCTGTCTCACTGCTGGATCATACTGAAATTATAGTCAAGTAAAATTACCAAGTTCCTTTTACATGAACTGTTATTTCTCAAATGATAATAAATAAGAGAGCTAAAAGTTACAATGTAAAGCAAAAAAAAATAGAGTTTTGTAAATATACCATTTTTATAATGACTTGTTTGTAGAATGATTTCTTAGGCTTTTGCATGTACTGTACCTAGATGAAGTTATTTATAGATAGTGTTTGTGCTAGAAGCATTTATTTAAAAAACAACAGTGGAAAACATCAGCAGAGGATACGTTATTATGAAATATTTGCAAAATACTTAAGGCAGATATTTTGATTACTTAGCAGGGGGTTGTGAGATTAACCCTCTCAGTGGTGCTTTGAACTAATCAAAAGTCCCAAGATACATAAAGTATGGACATGTAGAGTGTTTGCCTAGCAGCATAGGTTATGCTGATTGAAAAATTTTCAGTATTTCCAGTGGCATCACATGAGAGGTGAGATTTGGGAAGTTTCAAGGAGGGAGAGGCATGAATATAGAGAAGGTGGCTTCCCTGCTGGTGCTAGGTAGGGCCCCAGAAGTAAGTGTAGTGCCAAGTAGGCAAGATTCAGATTTAGATTTCCCTTTGGCTCCTGAATGAGAATCCAGGGTAAGAAACCTTCACACCAAGACTTATGGCTATTATGGGGAGGAGTCAACAGCATTCTTGTCAAGGATAGAGTCAGCTAGATGGTTCAGTGGATAGAGACCTGGGCCTTAATCCAGTAAACATTTATTAAGGGCCTCCTTTGGCCAGGATCTGTGATAAGCACTAGGGATACAATTAATGAAGAGAGAGACAGTTCTTGACGGAACAGATGGAAAGGCCAGCTCTGTCCTCCACGAAGAAAAGCACTGACAGGGGTATGCTTCTCTATGCTCCAATCCTGTAATCAAAGTGAAGAGAAGGTTGAGGGAAGGTGCTCTCTGTTCTATGCTTGAGTTTACACTAATGTGGTACGTGGGCAGGGACCTGCTGTCCAATCCATGAGTTCCAGAGTGAATGGTGGGGTTAAGGTTGGATCTTTGGGAAAGAAATCCAGCTAGTGAACCCCAAGTGAACAGGGCAGTTTTTGTCCATCAACAGTTACCCTCCTTTAGAAAACAGAAGGAGAGGGAGAGGGAGAGCTGAATGACCCAACGGGCTGGGTCCCCACTCAGGCAGTTGGGACTGCTCACAGGCTGTGTTTGGCCCTTTTTCTGGAACAGGACCGTGACATCGGGGAGACGATAATATGACTGGCAGCTGATGTTAATTTGAGTGAGGAAGGGCTGTGCAAGGTCACCAGCTTCACTTTCTCCTCCAGAGCCATCTGGGTCTAGTGGCCATAAATTCATCAGGGTGATTGGAGATGGTCCAGGATGCAGTGGGAGACCCTGGCCCTTTTAATCTATGGTCTTTTCAGATTCTCACTTTGAGTGAGGTAATGCCCATTCAGTGGATAGGCCTCTTTCAGAGCTTAGTCAAGGCATGGCTCTTGTAATTCAAAAAAAATCAAACTGGGAGGAAAAGACCCTCCTGGTTGCTGGCCAAAAGAGAAACAGTTACTATTTACATTCACTCTGAGCCGGGCATACCCAAAAATACCTATTCAAGTAGTGCTTAGGCAGGAACCTATTATTATCGAATCTCTGAAATCCGAAGTGAATCGAGTTTAAGGTTTGGTCTTTGAGAAAGAAAACTAGCCAGTAAAGCCCAAGTGAATTAGGCAGCTTTTGGCCATCAAAATTTACCTTCCTTTGGAGAGGAAGGAGAACCTGAAAAGACCTTAATATATAAGAACCAGCATCAACTATTGCATTCTGGGCCATGTCCCGTTGTCCTGATGAATATCAGAGCACTGAACCCAGATGGCTCTAGAGGAGAAAGGAGACTGGTGACCTTGCGCAGCCCTCCCTCACTCACATCAAAGAAAACTGCAAGACATGTCATCATCTCCCTGATGCAATGGTCTTCTTTGAGAACAAGTACAAACATAACAGCACTACAGTGATGAGATCAGAAGTAATGAAACCTAGGAGGTTTATCTTGTTCCCTGTAGTTGAAACCAGGAAGGCAACAGCCTAATATACTCACTGGCTTTGTGACATTGGGGAAATAACTTCACCTCTATCTATCTCAGCTGTGAAACTGGGATAATAATGGTGCCTAATTTTCAAAGTTTGAGAGAAAAAATTATTTCTTTTATATTCATAACCAATGATTAATGGTGCTTAATATTTTTTCTACTTCCTTATTAGAACCTCAATGGATGTTGCCCCCAAATTTACCCCACTTAAACCACCTTATCTAGGTGGAACTGTTACTCAACCCAACTAGCAAATTTAGGAAGAGAATCTAATTTAGGTTAATTCTGGCCCATTGGGTTCTATTCAGGCAAAGTGGGGTGAGGGAGTAGACCCCTTTGTCTAGATTGCCCAAGGCAGAGTGACATAATCAAAGTCATGTTCCCCGCAGCTCCTCATTAGAATAGGTACACCTTATATTGATATAATATTCACTCTCTTATTAACTGTTAACCTTTCAGAGTTGATTGCTACCTGTTGGGAATGCCCATTCTTCCAATGGCATATAAGCAGAGAGGCCTCCATGATTCATCTTTGGTTGAGGAGAGCAGTTCAAATGACCATCCTTTTACTAATTACTCACTAGCCCTAATTAATAAAATGATCAATTATCTAGAAATTGTGTCTCTCAAATTTTTATATGCCACAGGTTGTTGTAAAGATCAAATAGAATAATATTTGTAAAGCATTTAGTCACACGCCTGACACTTAATTGACTTAATTTTTTTCCCTTTTCTTTTCTTCCTTGTGAATTTCAGGATTTAGAAACCTATGTCCCCAGAAGAAAGAGAAATCTTACCTTTAATGCTTATGTTCCTAGCACCTTCTTTTGAATGAAATGATGGATCTTTCTCTGGTTGTAGGAAAGATATATGGGGAAAAAGGAATAGTCTCTGGAGGCAGGAGGTGGTACCTCGAGAGAAAACATGCTGATGAGAAGGCTTTCTGCTTGCTTTAATTATCATTTACCTTACTTTTGTTTTAAAGAAATGCCCTTTACTTTCTTTTTAAAAATATTTTTGATGACTCATATTTTACATCATCATAACCATCCCGAGGGGCCCTCCTCTCCTAGAGAACCATGTCATAAAACAAACTAATTTTTTTGAGAGGAAAAAATAGCCTGAAAATCTGCACAATGTGTAACACCTGTGGAGCTCCTAGCTGCACAAAGCAGTAGTTGGGGGCTGTCCGTTCCAATCTCTTCATCTGAGTCCTGCTGGGTCTTTGTAATATTGCTCTGTTTACTTTTGGTTTTTGTGACATGGGGTTGTTCTTTTCCATTTATATTTCAGTTATTGTGCATAACATGTTCTTGGCTCTGCTTGCTACACTGTCCATCATACAGATGTTGCACACTTACCATATGCATATGTTATCATACATATTTCATACATATTATAGATATTTCCATACCTCTCTGATAAATATGTGAGTGATAAATGACAAGCGTGTGATAAATAACATATTATTTCTTACAATAATATTCCATTACATTTATAGATCACAATTTGTTTAATCTCTCCCAATTGATGGGCATTAATTTTGTTTCTGATTCTTTGCTATCACAAACAGTGCTGCCATAAATATTTCAGTGTTTGGAGTTTTATATTTAACTTCCTTAAGGTATAAGCCAGTAATAGTTTCTGGTTCAAAGGGTATGAACATTTTAGTCACTTGATTTGCATAATTCATTTTTTTCTTAAATGGCTTCAGAAACATCTTATAGTTCCACCAAAAATATATTATTGTACTTATCATACTACAACCCTTACAAAATTGACTATTGCCACTTTCTGTCATTTTTAAAAATTTTCAGGATATGAGGTACACTCAGCATGTTTTGATTTATATTTATTTCTTTTTATTATTAATGATTTGGAGTATTCTTTCATGTGGTTATGAATATTTTGCAATTCTTTTGAGAACGGTTTTTTCATATGCTTTGATTACTTATTCAAGAATTGACTGTTAGACACACACACAAAAATATACACAATCTGTATATCAAACATTTATCATAGAAATTTAATACAAATACCTTTTACTCCATTTGACCAATTTAGTTCTTATCTTAGGTGTATTAATTTTGTCTGTGCAAAAACCTATTGATAGAATTCTCCTACAAGATTTTTGTTTTTGCAGTTCCTTTATAGCTAGATCCATTTCCTTTGCTGAGACTGGGTTATTTAAGCTCTCTCTCTGGTCTTCTTACATTGTGGGTATTTTATATTTTTGAAGACTTTTCTATTTCCTTTGTTTTCTCAGTTTTGTTAGTATACAAGTGGGCGTAAAATGTTCTGATTATATTTTTTTTATTTCTTTTTCATCCCCTGTGATTTCACTTTGCTCATTTGCTATTATTGACTAGATTTTCTGCTTTCTTCTTTTTAATCAGATTAACTAAGGGTGTTATCCGTTCTATTAGACTTTTCAAAGAACCAGCTTTTAATTTTATTTATCATGTCTACACATTTTTTTTTGTTTCAGATTTATCTATTTCCCTTCATACTGTTAATATCTTCTCTTTTATGTTTTTTTAAGACTTATTAGTTTTAGGGGTGCCATATAGCGCAGTGAGTAAGAGTGCTGGCCCCAGTGTCGGGAGACCTGGGATTGGTTCCGGCCTCAGATACTTGGCACCCAGGCAAAAAAAAAAATAACTGGCCATGTAACCTTGATCAAGTTACTTAACCCTGATTGCTTTAAAAAAAAAAACATTAGTTTTTTAATTTAAAAAAATGCACATTCAGTTCATTAAACCTCTCCTCTATTTTGTTAATACATGTTTGTAGGAATATGATTTTCTCTTGAGGACTATAACTTCATCCCAGAAATTTTGGTATGTTGTTTCATCACTATCATTTTCTTTTACACAATTATTGTTTTGATAATTTATTCCTTGACTCATGCTTTATTTATAATTTCATTGGTAAGTCTCCATTTGGTTCTATATCAGGGGTGGGTAACCCATGGCCTCAGGGCCATTTGAGGCCTTCTAGATCCCTGGGTCTGGCCTTTTGACTGAGTCCAAGTTTTACAAAACACATCCTTTTATTAAGGGATCTGTTCTGTGAAGTTTGGATTCAGTGAAAAGGCCAAAGCTGAGGACCTAGAGGGCCACATGTGGCCCCACATGTTCCCCACCCCTCACACTCTATATCTTTTGTTTGGGGTCCCTGAACCAGTTACTATTTTTATTTTGTTGCTGCTGTAAATGGGGTATTATTTATTTCTGTCTTTACATTTTTTTATATTTCTGTGTTCTAATACATGGTCACAGTTTCATTTAGAAAATGCCAATAGACCTTTAATTCTAGTTTTTCCAGAAATTTGTTAGGTTCCATATTTTACCTTTAACTTACCTTTCTATCTGTTGTGCAAGTTTCAGTAGCGCCTGATTTTTTGTGGCCCCATTTGGGGTTTCTTGGTAAAGTTACTAGAGTGGTTTGCCATTTCTTTCTCCAGCTAATTTTACAGATGAAGAAACTGAGGCAAACAGGGTTAAGTGAATAATCCAGGGTCACACAGGTAGGGTGTTATGCCAGATTTGAACTCAGGAAAATTAGTCTATCTGATTCCTGGTTAGGTACTCTATCCACTATGCTACTTAGATTCCCTATTTTTTGATTAGACTTATTTAAAACTGAGAGAGATATTGAAGTCTCCTGTCACTACTATGTTACTGTGTTTTCTTCTAGCTCAGATGCCAAGGCATTTGGAGCATATAAATTTAATGCTGATATTGGTTTATTTGCCATGCTTCCTTTGAGTATAATGTAGTTTCATTTATTTGACCCTTTATATTTTTTTGAAAGTTTGCTCTAGTTTTGTCAGATAGCATGATTGTAACTTTTGCTTTCTGGATTCAATTGATGCTTAGTACATTTTCCCCATTCCCTCAGTTTAATTTTATGTATTTCTTTGTTTTTTAGATATGTTCCTTGTAAATAACAGATTTGGGGTTTTGTTTTTTTTCCCCCAATATGACATTCTTTTTTTTCATTGGATTATTTAATCCATTCATGTTTACAATGAAAGTTAGGTTTATATTTTCTTCCATCTGTCTCTAATGTTTTTTTTTAGTTATGATTTTTCTCCTTCTGATGTAACTACAACACTATATTCCTTCAGTTACTTTAGCTTAATCTCTCTCTCTCTTTTTAAAGTAATTGGGGTTAAGTAACTTGCTCAAGTTTGCAGTTATTTCTGGGTGTGGTGCTAAGTATGTGAGCCCAGATTGGATCCCCAGGTCATCCCGACACTGGGGCCGGGGCTCTTACTCGCTGTGTTACCTGGCCACCCCAGCTTAACCTTTTTTAAGATGGCCTTTTTCCTGTTGGCTCTCTTAGCCTCTGATGTCCTCTTCTCATTTGCTGTTGCTATTAGTTCCTTTTCTTTTCTGTTTTTATGTTGTTATATAAGTCTTCCTTCCTTTTTTTTTTACTCTCACTCAAGTGATTCCCCTTTCTTTCCTCCCTTTCAACTAGTTCTGTTCATTTGTTTTTAAAATTTCATCTTTTCTATGTCCCTTTCAAGAAAGATTCCTCTCACTCCCTGTATTATCCTTCCCTTCTCTCTACTCTAGATCTTCAATATTTGGTTCATAATATCCATAATTATCTAGTCTCTTTCTATGCTCTATATTCCTCATGTAATTAAAACTTCCAAGTTATCCATCCATTCTAGGTTTTCCCCTTTAGACAGCTTTTGTCATTGCTTTGTAGAGATTATCCTGCAGAGTCTCATTTTCCCTTATATAACACTCCAAGAACAAAGGCATTTTTACAGGGTCAGAGATGACACTATCCCTCCCCTCAAATACATTCCTGATTATGCAGCTCACCACTGATCTTTACCCTCCCTGGTAACCTTTGTTCTCATTTGCCTCAAAATCTCTTTCCTGAGTCTATGCCCTCCCACTTTCCCAGTTGCCTGCTGCCCTCAGAGAAAAAGTGCCCCTTTCTAAGGCAGGATAAGAAGACTTTTTAAGCACCAAATACCCCAGGCCACAGTGGAAGATCGCCATTTTCCCTTCATAGAACATCTCTCTTTACCCCTCCTACGCCCAAGGCATCTCATTTCTCCCCTCGTCCTGTGTTGCATTTGTTAGTAGTTGTGGAGGAAGGTCAGTGATAGTAGGGGCTCAGTGATGAGAATTTGGATATAAACTAGACCCAAATAAATTTTGGAGCCTGAATATAGCAACAGGCACTGGATTTATTCCAGGCCATTTGTGAAAGCTCCCTCTGTTTCATGTCTCTTGTGGAGAATTACATACAACATACCTTCTACCCTCTGGGAGCTCTTAATCCACATGAGATGTTAGAGTAGCAAAAATGAAAAGTAGGAAGAACTAAACAAAAATAAACCTTCCATAGCAAATGGGAACAAAGAGCTATTTAGCATGACAAAGTACAGGGCCCAGGGGCCGACTTTGGCATGGCCTTTTTCAGTTTTAAATTTTAAAGATTGCTTTATTGTTCTGAGGGGCTAGTTCTCCACAATGTGTCTGGCACTATATCTGCCTGTCCTAAGTCCTAAGGGGTGTAGCTTTGGCAAGCAGTGATTAGGGGAGAAAAGAATGGGCATAAACTGATCCCAGGCTTGGGGATGGGGAAGAAAATTACAAAAACTCTTTGTTACTTTTAAGTCTTTCTAAGAAATTGGAAGAAAATATAATTGGGAGCAGAGCAAGATAGGCTGCCATGTCTCCTCCAATAGCAGTTAAAAACCCATCTTTCCAACTCCCTCATTGCTTTTATTATGGTTGGTTTATTTCTTCCCTTGGTATCTGTGTATGGCCCACTGGAATCACCTGGCACATTTTAACCTCAAGGAAAGTGGAGTAAAATTTCCCTACATCTCCCACAGGTTGCAGGCTGTCATGATTCCAGCCTGAAGTTACATCATGAAGTGATTTTAGAAACTTGAAATGTAGAATCTTTGACCTTTAGCTCACTGTGGCCTTTGAATGATAAGTTGGTAGAACTCAAGGAGAGACTCTTCAGGTTTGAAACTACGGATAAGTTTTAACAATTTGCCTAATACATGAAATTAACTTACTGTTATTTTCAAATGAGATATTTTTAAAATTTTATTTTTAATTTGCAGAATAATATAAGCATTTCCATAACATTGTACAATAAAAAATGATTGCACATGAAACTGCAAATCTGCTATGCACAACTTGCTATTCCTTTCAGATATACAACAAAAATATCCTGTAAATTCTTTTTGTCCCTTTCCTCCACCATAGAGATGGCTATCATTAGACATAAATAGGTATACACACACAAGATATATACATATATAGAATAGAATTATTTTATTTTATTTTGCTTTTTGGAGGGCAATTGGGGTTAACTTGCCCAAGGTCACACAGCTAGTTTTTGTGTTAAGTGTCTGAGGCCTGATTTGAACTCAGGTCCTCCTGACTCTAGGGCCAGTGCTCTATTCAGTGCATCACCTAGCCACCCAAGAATAGAATAATTTTATACTTATATGTAAAATTATTCTATACATATTTCCATTTTCAGTTGTGTCTTTGGATACTGATAGCATCTTTATAAGTCCTTTAGAGTTAATTTGGGTATTTATAATAGTCAAAATAATTATTCACTCAAAGGTGTTCTTAAAACAATATTGTACCTATATACAACATTCCCTTGCTTCCCCTTATTTTGCTCTTCATTATTTCATGCATGTTTTTCTAAAATCATTGAGGTCATCATTTCATTTTTTTTGCCTTTTTTTTTTTTGGAGGGGGAAAGGCAGGGCAATTGGGGTTAAGTGACGTGCCCAAGGCAAGTGTTAAGTGTCTAAGACCTGATTTGAGCTCAGGTCCTACTGACACCAGGGATGGTACTATATTCACTGCTCTACCTAGCTGCCCCAAAGCTCATCATTTCTTTTTTTCATTTTTGTTTTGTTATTTAATTTATTTATTTTTAGTTTTCAACATTCATTTTCACAAGATTTTGAGTTACAATTTTTTTCTCTTCCCCTCTTTCCCCTACCCCCACGCCAAAATATCAAGCCTACTGAATATCCCTTCCCCCAATCTGTTCTGTCTTATTTCCTCCCCCTTCACCCCTCAACTTTCTAGTAGGGCAAGATGGGTTCCTATACCCCAGTACTTGTATATCTTATTTCCCAGTTGCATGTAAAAACAATTTTTAAATGTTTATTTTTAAAACATCCAGATTTTTTTCCTTTCTTCCCTCCTCATCCATCCCCACTGGGAAGATAAGCAATTCAGTATAGATTATGCATGTGTAGCTACCCAAATAATTTCTATAGTAGTTATATTGTGGAAGACTATATTTCCTTTCATCTTATCCTGCCCCCCACTTATTCTATTTTTTCCTTTCACCCTTTCCCTTTTAAAAAATGTTTGCTTCTAACTACCCTCTCCCCCAATCTGTCCTCCCTTCTGTCATCCCCCTTCTTATCCCCAACCCCTCTATTTTCTTGTAGAGTAAGATACCCAATTGAGGGTGCATATTATTCCCTCCTTAGGCCAAATCCAATGAGAATCAGATTGTCCCATTACCTTTCACCTTCCTGCTCTTCCCCTCCATTGTCACAACTTTCTCTTGACTCTTTTATATGAAAAAAAATTACCCTAATCTATTACTCCCTTTCTTCTCTCAATAAATTCCTCTCTCACCTCTTAATTTTATTTTTTAGATATCATCCCTTCATATTCAACTGATCCTGTGCCCTCTGTGTATGTATACATGAACATACAAATGCCCACACTCATATATATTTATATACATATACAACCTCCTACACACATATACATATATATGTATGTATACATATATACATATATATTCCTTTCATCTATCCTCATGCTGAGAAAAGTCTTATGAGTTACAATTATAATTTTTCCATGTAGGAATGTAAATAGTTCAAATTTAATAGGTTCCTTATGGTTTCTTTTTCCTCTTTACCTTCTCATGCTTCTCTTGCTTCTTGTATTTAAAGTCAAATTTTCTGTTCAGCTCAGGTTTTTTCATTAAGAATACTTGAAAGTCCTCTATTTCATTGAATTACCAAATTTTCACCTGTAGCTATATACTCAGTTTTGCTGAGTAGGTGATTCTTGGTTTTAGTCCTAGCTCCTTTGACCTCGAGAGTATCATATTCCAAGCACTTCGATCCCTTAAAGTAGAAGTTGCTAGGTCTTGTGTTATCCTGACTGTGTTTCCACAATACTCAAATTGTTTCTTCCTGACTGCTTGCAGTATTTTCTCCTTGACTGGGAACTCTGGAATTTGGCTATAATATTCCTTAGAGTATTCTTTTGGGGATCATTTTCAAGACGTGATTGGTGAATGCTTTCACTTTCTATTTGCCTTTTTCTAGAATATCAGGGCCAATTTTGCTTGATAATTTCTTGAAGAATGGTGTCTAGACTCTTTTTTTGATTATGACTTCTAGGTAGACCAATAATTTTAAAAGTATCTCCTGGATCTATTTTCCAGGTCAATGAGATATTTCACATTGCCTTCTATTTTTTCCTTTGTTTAGATCTGTTTAATAGTATCTTGATTTCTCATAAAGTCATTAACTTCTAATTGCTCCAATCTAATTTTGAAGGAGTTATTATCTTCAGTGAGTTTCCTTTTCCATCTGTCAAATTTGGCTTTTTAAGGCATTCTTCTCCTCATTGGCTTTTTGGGCCTCTTTTGCCTTTTGAGTTAATATATTTTTTAATGTGTTATTTTTTTTCAGTTGTGTGTGTGTGTGTATGTCTGTGTGTGTGTCTCCTTTAGCTGGCTGTTGATGTATTTTTCATGATTTTCTTGCATCATTCTCATTTCTCTTCCCAATTTTTCCTCCACTTCTCTTACTTGATTTTCAAAATCCTTCTTGAGCTCCTCCATGGCTTGTAACCAATTTATATTTTTCTTAGAGGCTTTTGATGCAGGAGTTCTGACTTTGATGTCTTCCTCCCACTCCATGCCTTGATCCTTTTTGTCCCCAAAAAAGGATTCTATCGTCTGTTTTTACTTCCTCTGCTTGCTCATATTGGCAGCCAATTTCTTGACTTTTGAGCTCTTTGTCATGGTAGAACTTTGCTTCCAAAATGGAGAGAGCAATGTCCCAAATTGCTGGGGTTTTTACACCTGCTGGAGCTATTAGATGAATGCTGTCTCTACAGCCCCCACACACTTTGGCTCATGGGTAACACAACCCAGGACCATCGCCCAAGATTTCAATCTGGATCCAAGAAGGTCAAAACAAGAGAACTTACCCTCTGAGTGGTCATTTGGTCCCTCTGAAATCTGCAGGCCAGGAGTTCTGGAAGCAGCCACATGGCAGTGGCTGCAGATGCCATGCCTCCACCACTTTTCACTCTTCTCTGGGGGTAGCAGCTGGATAGCACTCCCCCTGTTTGAACAAAGTTCCACACTGACTTTTTACTTTGTCTTTGGCATTTGTGGATTGAGAAGTCTGGAAACCACTACAGCTGCTGGTGATTTACTCTCCCCAAGGCCAAAGTCTGTTCCAGCTCCCACTGGTCAAGGCCACCCTGGTGCTAAAACTGTGGGCTCACTTTGGGGCTGGGCTAGGTTCCCAGCATGCTGCACTGGCCCCTTCCTGCCAGCCTACTGGGATTTCTTCAGCAGGAGATTTGTCACTTTGTGGGTTTTGTAGGTCTAAAGTTTGTTTAGAGTCATTTTTATATGTTTTGGAGGAGGTGGAAGCTGGAGCCACACAGAAATCCTGTTTCTACTCCATTATCTTGGCTCAGCTCATCATTTCTTATACCACAATAGTATTTTGTCACAATCATATACCACAACTTGTTCAGCCATTCCCCAATTGATGGACATTCTTGCAATTTCTAGTTCTTTGCCACCACAAAGAAAGCTGCTATAACCATTTTAGAACATATAGGTTATTTTCCTTTTTCCCTAATTATATTCAGAAATAGACCAAGTAGTTTAACAACTCTTTGGGCCTAATTCAAGATTGCTCTCCAAAATAGTTGGATCAGTGCACAATTCCTTCAACAATGAATTACTGTCCCAATTTATCCACATTCCCTCATTTATCCCTTTGATCCCATATTTTTCTCTTTTAATTATTTTAGCCAGTCTGGGAATTGTAAAATGACATCTCCAGGTTGTTTTAATTTTCATTTCTCTAATCAGTAATTATTATTTATGTTGTTCAATCATGTTTTTAGTTGTGTCTGACTTTTACCCATTTAGGGTTTTCTTAGGCAAAGATATTGGAGTGGTTTACCATTTCCTTCTCCAACTCATGTTACAGATGAGGAAACTGAGGCAAACAGGATTAAGTGAATAACCCAGAGCCACACAACTAGTAGGTATCTGAGGACAGATTTGTACTCAAGAAGGTGATGAGTCTTCCTGACCTGAGTCCTGGTCCTCCATCCACTGTGCTACCTAGCTGCCCCTTATTATTTATAGGATATGGTATTGTGTTTTGGGGTATGTATATTTTAAATGAATTGTTATCATGCATGAGCTCAGAAGTGGCATCCAATGTGTCCAAATAGACAAACAATGCCCACTTCAAGTAACAGTCTTAGGAAATTTGCAGTAGATAGGTTCCTTTAAATTTTACTGCTTGGTTGTTATTTCAGTCATTTTGGAGCTAAATTTATCTATATTATGCACAAATCCTTTGTTGCTTGCTACTTGTTGCTTGTAACGTGCTGCTAGTGACTCTAAATTTCTGATATCAGAATTGATGTCAAGAACCTGAGCTATCAAAACCTTTCAATGTCATATCGTCATTAACTACTGCAAGCTTTTAACTCCTCCTCCACCCCCCACCCTCCACACCCCACCTGGGTTGTGTCACATTAAAGGTCATGCATTCAGGATTTGAACAGTTGAGAGCTATGACTTGAGAATGTGAGTAGGTGAAAGCATTATCTTCAGCTCGTATTGTTTATTTTACATGGATTGAATCATTTTGAGGAAAGTATTACATTATTTACTTATTCCTCTAAGGAGCTTAGAGTGTCTTATGGAGGATTTCCAAACAATGAATATTTTCTGAAAGGCTCAACTTAGAAATAGTTTGGTGAATCAGAAACTCTGGAGAAAGAAAGGAGCACACTCCAGCTTATTTAGAGACAGGTTATGAGCCTAGGACCTTATTTTTTCTAAGGTGACTTAGAGTATAGGTGCTCTTGGAATTGTTGAGAATTCAGTTCACCAGCCACTTAATAAGGACTCAGTATGTGGCATATAGACACAAACAGATACACACACGTGTGTGTATATACACACATTTTACGTATGTCAGTACATGTATACACACACATAGATACCTATTCAGACATTTCATTTATGAATATATATACATATATAAATATGCACAAATATATACAAACATATATTCACATGTGTATGTATAACATTATTGTCTTTGACTTGATGAAGTTTAAAACATAGTAGAGATAGTAACAATAACAAGAATAACAGCAATTGGGGCGGGGGGAATAAAGATGGCAGAGTAGAAAGAGGACTTCCACAAGGCTCCGGCTCCCACCTCTTCCAGTTCATGTAACAATGACTCTAGACAAACATTGGAGCTCCAGAACCCACAAAATGACAAAGAGAAGGTAACCTCCCACTGAAGACAGTGCAGCAGGCCAGCAGGAAGGAGCCAGCACAGAGATCTAGAAGCCAAGCCCAGCTCCGAGCAAGGTAGAGGTTTTAGCCTCAGGGTGGCCACAGCCAGCCACCGGCTGGAGGGAGATCAGATTACCGGCAGCTGTGGTGGTTTCCAGAATTATCAACACGTAGATGCTAAGGACAAAGTGAGAGGTCAGTGCAGCGTGGACTTGGGGATCTGGTAGTTCAGGAGTATGGTCCAGTCTTTACCCCCTGGAGGGAGAAGCCACTGAGGAGCCCTGGCCATGTAGCTGCCACCACATGGCAGCTTCAACACCTGGCTTGCAGACTGTAGGGGGTCCAAGCAACCAATCTGAGGGGTATTGGAACTTTCTTTAACCTGCCTGGATCTGGATTGTGCTCTAGGGTGGAGGTCCTGGAGTGCATGAACAGTTTGCCAAAGCATGTGGAAGCTCAGAAAGGGCACCCAACTAACAGCTTCAGCAGCTGTGAAAACCCCAGCATTTGGGACAAAGCTTCCCTGTCTGGTAACAGAGTCCTACTGTGGCAAAAAAGCTCAAAAGTCAAGTAATTGAGTGACAACATGAGCAAGCAAATGAAGGAAAGGAAGCAGAGCAATCCAACTTTACACTGTTGTTTTGGGGACAAAAAAGATCAGGGCATGGAACAGGAGGAAGACAGTGGAGTCAGAACTTCTGCACCAAAAACTTCCAAGAAAAATACAAGCTGGTTACAGGCCATAGAGGACCTTAAAATGATTTTGAAAACCAAATAAGAGAAGTAGAGGAAAAATCGGGAAGAGGAATGAGAACGATGCAAGAAAATTATGAAATGAGAGTCAAAAAACTGATTGAAGAAAATAGCACCTTAAAAATAGACTAACTCAAATGGCAAAAGAGACTCAAAAAGGCAATGAGGAGAAAAATGTCTTAAAAAGCCAAATTTGCCAGATGGAAAAATAATTTCAAAAGCTCACTGAAGAGAATCATTACTTCAGAATTAGATTGGAGCAAATGGAAGCTAGTGACTTTATGGTAAATCAAGATACTATTAAACAGATCCAAACAAATGAAAAAATAGAAGGCAATGCGAAATATCTCATTGAGAAAACCACTTCATCTGGAAAATAGATCCAGGAGAGATAATTTTTTTTTTACCTTTTCAAGGGCAATTGGCATTAAGTGACTTGCCCAAGGTCACATGGCTAGTTTTTGTGTTAAGTGTCTCAGGCCAGATTTGAACTCAGGTCCTCCTGACTCCAAGATCGGTGCTACATTCACTGTGCCACCTAGTTGCCCCTAGGAGAGATAATTTAAAAAATTATTGTACTAACTGAAAGCCATGATCAAAAAAGGAACAGAGAAATCATCCTTCAAGAAATTCTCAAGAAAAAATTTCCCTGATGTTTTAGAACCAGAGGACAAAATAGAGGTTGAAAGTATCCACTGATCACCTCCTGAAAAAGATCCCCAAAAGAAAACTCCTAGGAATATTATAGCCAGGTTCTGAAATTCCCAGATCAAGGAGAAATGTTATAAGCAGCCAGGAAGAAACAATTTGAGTATAGTGGAAACACAATCAGAATAACATAGATCCCTCATCTAAGGGCTTGGAATATGATATTCCAGAGGTCAAAGGAGCTGGGTTTAAAATCAAGAATCACCTACACAGAAAAACTGATTATCATAGTTCAGGAAAAAATATGGTCACTAAATGGAATAGAGGACTTTCAAGCATTCTTGATGAAAAAACCAGAACTGAAAAGAAAATTTGACATTCAGATAGAAGCAAGAGAAGCATGAGAAGGTAAACAGGGAAAAGAAATCAGAAGGAACTTATCAGAGTTGAACTATTTACATCCCTACATGGAAAAATATAATTGTAACCTATGAAACTTTTCTCAGCATGAGAATATTTGAAGGGAATATATATGTATGTATGTATATGTCTATATAGAACGGTATATGGGCATATGAATACATATGTGAAGGTGTGTATACACGTTTACAGGTATGCATAAATAGAGGGCACAGGACCAATTTAATAGGAAGGAATGATACTTAAAAGGTGAAATTAAGAAGTGAGAGAGGAATATAATGAGAGGAGACAGGGAGAGATAGAATGGGGTAATCTATCTCATATAGAAGAGTCAAGGGAAAAAGAACACAATGGAGGGGAAGAACAGAAAGCAAAAGGCAATGGGTCAACCTTATTCTCATTGAATTTGGCTTAGGGATGGAATGACATACACACTAAATAAATAGAGTATCTCACCCTATGGGAGAGTAGGGGGGAAGGGGATGAGAGGTGGGCTGATGAAAGAAAGGGCAGGCTGGGTGGGGAGGGAAGTTGGAAGCACCCACTTTTGAAAAGGTATGGGATCAAAGTGGAGAATAGAACAAGTGGGAGGTGGGATAGGAGGGAGGGAAATATAGTCTGTCTTTTACAGTATATGCACTATGGAAATTTTTTGCATAGCTACACATGCACAACATATATTGAATTGCTTATCTTCCCAGTAAGGACAGGTGACAAAAGAGGATAGATCCACTGTGCCCGACTGGAAAAATCAGAGTGGGGATGGGGGAAGATATGGGAGAGGGCAGATTGGAGGAGAGAATATCCAGTGGGATCACTATTTTGGGGTTGTGGGTAGGGGAAAAATGGGGAGAAAATTTGCAACTCAAAATCTTGTAGAAATGAATGATGTAAACTAGAAATTAATAATGCATTTGTTAAAGTACAAAAAATAAAAGGAAAGAATATTTAAGTGAGAAAAAATAACCGCTATTAGCATTCATATATCACTTTAATGTTTTTAGATTTTATTAATTTTGGTTTTCAACATTCATTTCCACAAGATTTTGAGTTCCAAATTTTCTCCCCATCTCTCCCCTAACTCTCAACCCAAGAAGACAACCATACTGCTTACCTTCTTCCAGTCTTCCCTCTCTTGTATCCCCCTAGCCCCCAATCCTTTTGGCCCCTTCCCCCTTACTTTCCTGTAGGCCAAGATGGATTTCTATACCTTATTACCCATATATGTTATTTCATGGTTTCATGTAAGAACAATTTATAACATTTGTTTTTAAATCTTTGAGTTCTGGATTCTCTCCCTTCTTCCCTCCCCATCCACCCCCTCTGAGAAGACAAGCAATTCAATATAGGTTATACATGTATAGCTATGAAAAACATTGGCATAGTAGTCATATTGTGAAAGACTGACTATATTTTCCTCCATCCTATACTGCCCCCCACTTTTCTATTTTCTCCTTTGAACCTGTCCTTTTTCAAAAGTCTTTCCTTCTGGGGTTGCTAGGTGGCACAGTGAATAGAGCACCAGCCCTGTACTCAGGAGGACCTGAGTTTAATTCTGGCCTCAGACACTTGACACTAGCCATGTGTCTTTGGGCTAGTCACTTAACCCCAATTGCCCTCCAAAACAACAAAAAAATGTTTGCTGCTGACTACTCCCTCCCCCAATCTGCCCTCCCTTCTATCATCCTCCTCCTCCTATTCTCTTCCCCCCTACTTTCCTGTAGTGTAAGATGCCACTTAAGTGTTTATGTTATCCCCTCTTTAAGCCAAATTCAATGAGAGTCAGGTTGACCCATTCCCTTTCACCTTCCTGCTCTTCCCCTCCACTATAACAGCTTTCTCTTGCCTCTTTTATATGAGATAATTTCCCCTATTCTATCTCTTCCTTTCCTCTTCTCCCAATATATTCCTCTTACCTCTTAATTTTCTGTTTTAGATGTCATTCCTTCATATTCAACTGACCTATGATTTTCCTTGTATTCAGTTCTTGCTATGTCTTCGTGAATATCCTTTTATGAGAGTTAGTTGATGTTAATTGGTTAAATGATAAAGGGACATTCATCACTGGTGTTTAAAATAGTGAGTGAAGAACACACCAAAATTGTATCCCTACAGCCCTGTCTTGGAGGCCTAAATCATAGTAAGAATTTATCTTGGGATAATGATTCCCAGAGCTCATAAAACTCCACATAAAATGATGGAGTTGAACTCAATACCCTTAAAGATCTTTTCCAGTTCTAAGTCTAAAGTATGGTCCTATGATCATAGGACTGCATTTCTGTGGGGCTTTACTGGCCCAATTTCAACTTGAAATGAGGTCATTATTTGAGAATTCCTAGGATTTGTGCAGCCTTGTTCTGGTCAACCTCTTTTATCAATAGCTTGGATGAATACCCAGAGATCATGCTTATCATACCTGAAGAAGACATAAAGCCAATCAAGATACCTACCATGTTTGATGACAGAGAAGTGTCAAGATACCATGAGGAGATACCCTGCTTTCCAGAGACAGCAAGCAAGTGTGCCCTGAGCTTGGCATAACAACAATCCTTTGCACTCACCTTCCGGATGAGCTCACCCTTTGGCAAAATGATGTAATTATTGTATTGCTTTGACCGGCACAAAGTGTTTTCTGGGTTTGGACAAGCAGTGGATAAGTTATGGTCATGAAGCCCTGCTGTGAATCAAACTTTGTCACATTGTTACTGTTACCCTCATTGTCAGGGCTACAGCTCACTACATAGTCCCAAGTATAAATACTGAGATCTGACTAGTGTAAAGCAGGAACCCCCCACTAGGGGCGGAGCCCTGGCATACATTTCTAGTTTGCTTCTTTGCTAGCAAGCTGTTTCCCTCACTTTGAAATTAAACTTCTGTTTGACTCCTAATTCTTCTGCCTCTAGCCTGCTCTGTTTAGCTTTGAGCACCCACACTTTAGAGGTCAGTTCAGCCTGGCTGACAGCAGGCAAAAACTATTAGTGTTAAAGAGATGAGTTTTTGCAGTAATAAGGAGCATAGGGTCATTGAAAAAATTGCGGAGTTTTCCAAACATAATACAGCCTGATTGTTACTTTTATACTCTTTATTGTTCAGTCATGTCTGTCACTTCATGACTCCATTTGGAGTTTTCTTGGCAAAGATACTGGAGTGGTTTGCCATTTCTTTCTCCAGCTCATTTTACAGATGAGGAAGTTAAGTCAAACAGGGTTAAGTACCTTGCCCAGGGTCACTCAGCTAGGAAGTGTCTGAGGCCAGATGTTAATTAGGGAAGATGAATCTTCCTGACTCTAGGCCCAGAACTCTATCCACTGTGCCACCTACCTTCCTTTATGTACATAACTAAATTAATTTATCAGCTTTAGCCACATATTTTGTTTGTCTTAACAACTTCTAACATCGAGGGCATTTATTTGCCAAAATGCTCAGCTTACCAAGATGTGAGTTCCCTAGCAATGTTTATATCTGAAATAATGTAAAGCAATGGTTTGTTCTAGACAGAATGTTAGTGCAGAGTCCCAGCTGCTGGCATATCAGTTATTACTATACAGCCAGCACCTAATGCAATTCCTAAAGCCTGTTGCTGAGAGACTAAAGAAAGGAAAAAAAGTAACATATGGGAAAATCAATATTCTTTTGCAACATGGCCAATCAGAAACACAATATTGAATTGGAGTGTGATAAAACATTTCATGAGATTTTTTATGTATGTGCCATTTGAAGAAGAAAATAAAAAACAAATACACTAAAGAAAAATTGAAATAGGAAGGAAGCAATCACAATTTTAATCACAGTATTCTGATGACCTTTTATAGAAGTAACACCAACAGTGATGCACATAAAACAGTAATAGTGACTTTTCAAGGATGTTCAAAAGAAAGGTTGAAATACTATGCCTTGGCATTATATTCAATAGAGAAGAGAATAAATAGTATACCAGGTTTGTACCATAACAAATTAATGCATATTTTATATCCTTATTTTAATAACAAATCATCTAAAACTGTTAAAATTTCAAAAATTAAAAAACAATCTTGCCAATTTAGATGAACTATGTCAAAGATGGATCAGGATTAATTTCTAATATCTGAATTAGAGAAGGTTTGTTTATTCAAACATAACAAGGGTGATGGAACTTAATATGCTTCCTGGCCTCTTCC
The DNA here is from genome assembly GCF_028583685.1 of Petaurus breviceps papuanus. Classification (NCBI taxonomy): domain Eukaryota; kingdom Metazoa; phylum Chordata; class Mammalia; order Diprotodontia; family Petauridae; genus Petaurus; species Petaurus breviceps. Next base: position 920,056 of record NW_027186304.1, read on the forward strand.
AGTGACTCACATGCTCTGACCCCTCGTTAATGTTATAGACAGTAAATGCTTGCTATGCCCATTGCTATCAAGCTTTCTTTATAGCCACAGAATTTTGAGTTTTTCCTGTTTTTATCACTATAAAAGTTCTCTTGGCAAGGTCCCCAGTCATTGGAATAGATGTGGATCAACCATGAACTTTAGGTTCTGCATATACCCTTGGAAGGAACTAAAAAGCATGTCAATCCTCAAGGAGTCAAAGTTATCAAGAACACCTAGCCAACAGTTTAGGGGGTTCCCCTAATAGTCCCTATTATACCTGCTTTGGTCCTTAACTAAAGACCATTCATAACCTAGTGAATCTGGCTGCCCTGTATATATGTATATATGTGTGTAACACAATATGGATAATTAATGGCCTTAATTTAGGCCAGGATAATGTAAGTTACTTGAGAAAACCCTTTCATGTTTTGCATTTGATTCCCTAGCACCCAGCATAAATATATTTTGTACACAATAGGTTTAATAATTATTTGTGGAATTGAATTGAATCAATTAGTAGAAATAATTTTTATTTTTAAGTCTTTTGTATATAATGAAATGGCCATAGTTTTATGTTTTATGTTTATGCTCCCTCCTAATTCCTATTCCTTGAATAGAAGATAAAAGCAAAACAGTTCCTTGTAACAAATATATATAGTCAAGCAAAACATGGCTAAACATGGCTAAACATATCTTATACCCATTTTAGGTTTATCTTGGTATATGGTATGAGATGCTGATTTATGCCTCATTTCTACCAGATTACCTTTCATTTTTTCCCCCAAAGGTTTTATGGAATAGTCATGTCTTGCTGGATTCTCTGAGTATATCAAGTAGTAGGCTATTATGCTCATTTGTTTCTGTGTGCAGTTGTAGTTCCACGCAAAGGCAACTTCCAAGGTTCAGAATACCAGCATATTAACTCTCCATTTTATTCAGTGATAAATTAAGGCAAAACATTCACAGAAAAGAGAAGATCAAAATGTAGCATCCACCAAGTGTAATTCAATAATGTCCAAGTACTACTCCACCCCTGGGTAGTACATGCATTTAGTCAGTCACAAAGTCTTCTCTCCATTCACCTGGAGATTAGTTTCCAATCATAAACAAAATACATTCATTTGATCTGTCACAGAGAACAAAAAAGTAAAAAGTTTCCCACCCATGGATCACAACTGAATTACAATACCATCCATTAACACCAAGCACTTTCTCAAAAGGGGCAGTGGAGAGCACAAAAGGCCATCTACCCTTAAACTACAATAAAGTTAAGATACCATCACAGCATTTAATACCCAAGGAGAAGACTTTTCTTCATCTTGACATGAGGCAAGTTCTCAGCAACAACTGTCCCTGGGGAGACAAAGCTTAACATAGCCATAAAATACATTGCCAGTGTCCTCATCAATGCACTCTCTGCCTGCAGAACAGTCCCAGAATCCCTGAAAACATCAGCAAGACCCTCTTCCAGGATTTCTGTACACATTCAACAAGAAAATCTTTCTTCAGGGCTTTTGAACCAACATCAAGCTTCCAGGACCTCTGCAACAGCAGCACTGTCCTTCACCAGCAGATGAATCTGGCAATACTCCCTTAAAACAGACAGACAATATACTGGCACCATAGCCATGCCTCCTCAGTCCTCGGCAAGTCTGGGTGGCAGTTCTCAAAAGTTCTGAGCAGCTCGAACTGGCCCTCATCAATCTCTCAGCAACTCTGGCCCCCAGCCATTCTCCTCTCTCTCTGCCTCCAAGATACTGCTCCCCATAAGTTCTTCTGGCCTTTCCCTGCTTTGGCTTGTCTCTAAATCCATGGCACTAGCTCCTCCTACTTCAGCCCTCTTTCTTCATGTCAACAAGTCCATCCCCCAAGTAGCATTCACAAGCTCTGGGTTTTAACACTCAACCAGAAAACCAATCCAATACAGGGGGATCTTTAAATGCCATTACCATTACAGTTGTATATTTAATCTGTTCAATCAGTCAGTAAGTTTGTTTCTGGCCCAGTAACATTTTGTTATGAGGACTACAAAATTCTAGTGTAATTTGAGATGTGCAGTACTGACAGTTTTTAAAATATTGCTTCAGCTTACCTATGAGCAATTAATATTTTCCTGGGTATTTGTAACTGTCTTTATTTTATGAAGAGTGTTTTGTAATTGCATTCGTATAGTTGCTGCATATGGCAGGTGGAGTCCCAAGTATTTTATACCGTCTGCAGATATTTTAAATGGGATTTTTCTTTCTATTTCTCTCTGTTGGGTTTTGTTAAATAAAGAAGTTTTGGTGATTTGTGTGGTTTCATTTTATATCTAGCAACTTTAATAAAGTTGTTAAATGTTTCAAATGTATTTTAGTTGACTCTCTAGGTTTCTCTAAGTAAACCATCATATAGTCCTCAAAAATGATAATTTTATTTCCTCATTGCCTATGTTTATTCCTTCCATTTTTTTCTTGTCTTGTTACAACTGCTAGCATTTTAAGTACAATATTAATAATAATGGAGATAATGGGCATCCTTTCTTTATTCCAGATCTTATTGAAAGGCTTCTAGTTTATCCCCATTATATATAATGCTTGTTCTTTGTTTTAGATAGATGTTTCTTATGTTAAGGAAAACTCTTTATTCTTCTATGCTATGTAGTGTCTTTTATCAGGAATGGGTATTGTATTTTGTCAAAAAAAATTTTCACTATATTGAAGCAATTGTGATTTTTGTTTTTGTTTCTGTTTTTTTGTTTTGTTATAATTTTTCTACTATTGAACAAGTCTTACATTCCTGGTATAAATTCAATCTGGTCATATATGGCATGTGATATTTGTGATTTACTACTGTTATCTCTTTGCTAGTATTCTGATTTAATATTTTTGCATTGATATTCATTAGTTAAGTTGCTATATATTTTTCTTTCTCTGTTTTGGCTCTCCCTTGTTTAGGTATGGTATGAATATCATATTTATTTCCTAGAAGAGATCTGGGAAATCTTTTGCCAAATTATAAATACTTCATGTAGTTTTACAATTAATTATTCTTTATCTGTTTGACAGAATTCACTTGTAAATCCATCTGACTCTAGGACTTTTTTTTCAAAGAGTGTTCATCTATGGCTAGTTCAATTTCTTTTTCTAAAAAGAGATTTTAAGCATTTTATTTCCTATTCTGTTAATTTGGTCAATTTAAATTTTTGTAAATATTTATCCATTTAATTTAGTTTGTCAGTTTTGTTGGCATTTGGATGGGCAGAATAGCTCCTAAAATTATTTTTAATTTCACCTTCATTGATTTTGAATTCACCCTTTTAATTTTTGATACTGGTAATTTGGTTTTATATTTTCTTTTTAATAATCATATTAAATAGTTTATCTATATTATTGTTTTTTTCTTTAAAAAAATAGCTCATAGATCAACTTCTGGGAGCCAAGATGATAGAATAAGCAGTAAACTGCTACAGTCTCCCATATTCACCTCCAAAAAACACATAAAATAGAAGCTCAAAACAATTCCTGAAATAGCAGAAACAGCAAAAAGATGGGGTAAAAAAATCTTTTAGCCCAGAAAACTTGAAGGATTGACAAGAAAGGTCCATCTCACTTGGGTTAAAGAAGAGCACAGCAGAGGACAGGAAATGTTCCAAGCAAGCCTCACCTCAGAAAAGCAACAGGAGATCCTGAGCGTTGTGGAGTAGGCAAATGCCACCAGGATCCCCCATATACCTCAGTATCGCCAGGAGAATCAGCAGACTCCAGCTCTGAGAATAACCATGTGCTTCATTGTAGTCCTGGGTAAACAGGCATCTTCCAATAGCCAAATCTCCATGTGCTTCAGCATAGCCCTGGGAAGCAAGGTAGCTACCTACCCTATGGGTGCCTAAAGAAACAGGCAGCCACCAGAGACCTACCCACATTTACTTCACTGTAGCCACTAAGAAATGCAGAAACACTTCACAAGGACTCAGTACATGCCATATACCACCACTGGGACCCCAAGTCAGCACCAGGTGAACTTCCAGACTCCTATGGCCTCCAGCAGTGTTAGCCAACCTCCACCCCACATTTCAGCAAAGCACCAAGCACCAAGATTCCTCATGGGCCTCAGGACAACATCCGTGTAACATCAGGTAAACAAACAGAGCCTACAAGCACTAGCACAGGAAGCCAGAGGCAGTGCCCCTTCCATCCTGGGAACAGAGCTCAAATGTAAAAGAAAGGAAAAAGGTAGAAAAGGAAAAAAAAGAGTGGGGACTGGTGAAGATGAGCAGAAAACAACAAAATAAGAATCTGATCATAGAAAGTTATTATGGTGACATGGAAGACCAAGACACAAACTCATAAGTGGATAACAATGTCAAAGCATCTATGGGCAAAACTCCAAAGGAAAACAGGAAGTGGTCTCAAGCACAAAAAGATCTCTTGGAAGAGCTCAAAAATGAGCTTCAAAATCATATCAGAGAACAGAAGAAAAATTGTGAAAAGAAATGCAAGTGATTCAATAGAATTTTGAAAAAAAAATCAACAGCCTGAAAAACTGCTTAAAAAGGAGAATTGGCCAGATGCAAAGGGAGACACAAAAATGAAGTGAAGAAAACAACTCTTTAAAGAATAAAATTGGCTAAATGGAAAGAAAGTACAAAAGCTAATCAAGAAAAACAATACCTTAAACATTTTAGGATTGAGCAAGTGGAAACTAATGACTTTATGAGATATCATGAATTAATCAAAAGATTGAAAATTGAAAGTAAAGGCAAAATAACTCATGGGAAAAACAACTGACAACATGAGAATCATTGGACTGCCTGGAAGCCATTGTCAAAATGAAGAGCCTCGCATCCTCTTTCAAGAAATTATCAAGGAAAATTGCCCTCATGTCCTGGAACCAGAAGGCAAAATAGGCATTGAAAGAATCCACTGATCACCTCAGCAAACAGATCTGAAAATCAAAACCCTAGGGAAAGTTATAGTCAAATTTCAGAGCTATCATATCAAGGAAAAATCCTAGTGGTCAGAAAGAAACAATTCAAATATTGGGGACTCACAGTCAGGATCACATAGGGACCTGGCAACTGCAACATGAAAGTATTGGAGGTCAAGGAACATAATAGTATGGAGGGCAAAGGAACTAGGACTACAACCAAGAATGATCTACCTGTAAAAATTAAGCATAATTCATCAAGCAAAAAAATGGTCATTCAATGACATAAAAGAATTTCAAGCTTTCATAAAAAGAAGACCAGAACTAAACAAAAAAAAGTGATCTTTAAAATCAAAACCTAAGAAAAGTGTAAACAGGTAAAAAAGGAAACAGAAAACAAGGCTTTCATTGGAGCTAAAATGCTGACCTCCCTACTCTTAAAATTGTATTGCTAACAGTAGAGACAAAAGGAATGTAAACTGACAGAGAATATGGCCATAAGGTGAATTTGAGAGGATTACATAAATAATAAAGGGATGAGAAAGAGGGGCATCCAGGGTGCCGAAGGGCAGGAGAAGTAGAACAGGGGAAATTACCTCACATGAAGAGGCAAGGCCTATTAGGGTAGAGGGGAAGATGGGCAGGTGCGCTATGGGTATTGTAACAGAAACTTGCTCTCATCAGTCTCATTTGAAAAACCGATTTCAAAGACTTTGAAGGGTCATTGTACCAAAAGCTCTACAGTGTAGAAATCTAGACAGCTGTGGTCCTCCAAGGAAAGTTAATCCTGTTATTATGATCCCTATGATTTCAATTTCTGCTATCACCTTTTCCTGAGCATTTTATATGTCCAGGTATCCTGCCTATCACTGTGGGAAATCCAAGAAAAAAATATTTCTACCATTTTTATTTCATTCACTTCAGGTAATCCATTTCTGCTTGTAGAGAGGTGCCTTAGAATAGGCCCTTTTGCCCCCAGGCATTTTCAGGCTGTGTTGCACACAAAGTGGTTGGAGCAGTGAAAATGACAGACCAGCTGGTGCTAGAAAACTGCGACTATGAGAACAAGACCATCGGTAGGTGTCCTTCTTTGGTAATCAAAGATCCACTCCACTACTGTCCAGGAAAAGGACACCTTAATATTTTTTGGAAGACTTTTTGTGGTCCATCAAGTGGCAGTTCTATACAGTACCAGTGCTTCTATGTCTTTATATTATTTGGGTAATGTGTTCCCTGAATTTTACAAAGAAAAATAGTCTATGTCCAATTTTAACATTCTTAAAATTAATAAGATAATTTACAACCATGTACATTTAAATCACGCTTTATAGTTAATAAAGTACTTTTAAGCGCAAGATCTAATTAGATCTTTGCCACAATCCTATGCAGTAGATAAGGCAGGTACAACAATATTGTATTTGGATTTGGAATTAGTGAATTGACTGGGTTCAAAGAATAGTCATTAATGAGTTGCTGTCAATCAGCTTAAATAGAGGTCTCTAGTAAGGCATTCTTGGGACCTGTATATGGAACCACTTTTGATTTTTTTTTACATTTTTATCAATGACTTGTTAAATGAAATGACAGATGACATCCTATCCAATTTTCATATGGCATCTAGTTAGACTGTTGGAAGACAAAAATGCTATGCCTGACAGACTAAAATAATAATAGCTAGGATGTACATAACACAAAGTTTGCAAATAAATTTATATGTATCATCTCATTTGTTCTTCACAATGTCACTGTGAAGAAAGTTGCTACCATTTTACAGATCTAGAAACTGAGGCTGAAAGAATTTAAATTACTTATCAAAGATCACATAAGTAGGAAACATCTGCAGCAGGATTTGAATTCAGGTCTTCCTGATTCTGAATACAGTTCTCTACTCTCTTTTCTACCTAGCTACATCAGTGAGGGGTCAAATCTATCAATGTTAAACTTAGTAGAGATAAATGTAAAGTTTTATACTGGGATTCAAAAACATCTCTCTTATGTGTTTAGGAAAATACAAAATGGAGCAGGTATAACTAGTAAATAGAACCAGCTAAACCATCAGGTACCTAACATTGTGTTCTTTAAATATATGTTTATTTTGGTGAGGGCATGCATTATATGGGATATAATGATGGCTACTAATTTTTATGGAATTTGAAGTAAAAAAGATAAAGTCTCACCTGGATTACAAAGCAATGGAAAGGAGATAGTCTTTCTTCTTTAGAGTTATAGGATACATAAATGAAAGGAAAGACAACATCATTGATACAGCAAAGAGACTTTCATGTGATTATACTTTATATTTTACAGAATCATAGATTCTGAGTTAGAATAGTCTCACAGATCATCTAGTCCAACTAGACCTTGAACAAAAGTCCTGCAACAGTACTGTTCCTGAAAAACTGCCTTTTAACCTTTGCCCAAAGAGCTTAACATAGGGAGTAATCACTATTTCCTGAGATGTCTGTAATGTTAATGGGAGTTGAAGATCTTCCCTACCCTCACATGGAGTCCAACAAGAGAAGCTTGATTAGGGAAGGCTTGTTTTTCAGGGAGGCACACATCATGTGTTACATTGTAATTAGGCAGTAGGTCATGTGGATTGTGATGCCTTCTGACTCTGAAGAAGTGGATATATACTCTGAGATAAGCATTTTGCCTTGAAGCTCACTCATGGGAAGTGTTCATTTGATTTGGCCAGAAGAGGCTATGGGTAGACATCAAGGAGTCCCCCGGCTTTGAAAACCCCAGTGTGGGTGCCTCTCTCTTTGGTAGCCAGGTATGTATGTAATGATCAGACAGTTCCATCTGTCTAGGATGTATGCATTATTTCATCAGGCAGAAGGCCTATTTGTTGGTCTTTATGCTATTATTTCTGCTTGTAATTTCTGTTTGTGATTTCTCTGAACTTCAAGGTACTGACTTTTCCCCCTGAACTAAGTAAATGATACATATGTTTGATTAAAGTAAGATTGTTAACCCTTTTTGAGTTGCTCTCCTTTACAGAAGCAGACTCTCCAGTGTGCTGGTGTTATTTGTCTTATACCCCCACAGCAGCTGCAAGTAACATTGCTCTTACAATAGCCCATCCTAATTTTGTACAGGCCTAATTGCCATGAAGCTTCTCCTGATGTCACTCCTTAGCCTGCCTCTCTCCCACTTCTATCCCTTGCTCCTATTTATGTCTTCTCAAGTCAAGCAGGAAGAAAATCTAATCCTTCATCCCTTTTATGTACTCATATCCAAAGAGACCCAACTTCCCCCACTAACACTTCATTCTTAACTATTCTTCACCATCCTGGCTGTGTATTTTTTTTTTCATTCTACAACTCTCTTTCCTTCCCTCATTCTTTAACCCTTATCCTTGTCCTGGAAAAAAAAAGATGGATTGCTTCTTGCCCCTTATTACTCCTTCAGTTTCTCCATTTTCACCCATAACACAGAACCTTCTCCTCCTTTGATGTTTACCTCATTCAAATTTAGTATTGAGTAGTATATATCTTATCTACTCTCTCCCCCTCCAAAAATATTCTCATACCCCTTTCCTCAGGGTTTTTTTCAGTACCTGGTCCCCACTCTTTCTTTCCATTCCAACTTTGGTTTTGATATGTAGAAACTAATACATTTTGATGTCCCCTCAAGCATATTAACCTCTCATTTCTTCAGTGTCCTCAAGTATACACAGTTACGTAAAACATGAGGAGTTTTGCATCGTGTGCTTTTGTTCCATTGAAGACAGTACCTGGCTGATTTAATCATTATTCATAAACATCTGTGGATGATCTTGTCCTGTGCATTTCCATGACTTCCATTTTACACAGAGGGTTCATGGCCGATGAGGCAAATTTTATGAAGGAAGAAAGGAAGGAAACATTCATTTCTTAAGCCCCTATTATGTGCCAGGCCTTGTGCTAAGAGCTTTACCAATGTGACCTCATGTGATCCTTACAACGATGTTGGGAGATGCTGTTCCTCCTCCACTTTCAAAGAGGACCAATGACATCATGAGGGTGATGTCTTGACTTGAGCATGAAGTGGATTGAAGTGAGTCAGAGATACACAAAATGGTAAGCTTCACTCTCTCTTCCTTGAAAGTAGGTGCTATTATCCCCTTATTTAGTTGAGGAAAAAAAAGAAAGAGGTTAAGTGATTTGCCTAGGTCACATGAAGATAAACTGGATGTGGTTAAAAAGGGGATGGAAAATTTAAACAGTGATATTGTGCATTGGTGAACTTAAATGGATTTAATTTAATTCAAGTGACCATTACATATACTACTATGGGCAAGAAATCCCTTAGAAGAAATGGATTAGCCCTCATAGTCAATAAAAGAGTAAGAAAAACAATACTGGGGAATAATCACAAAAATGACAAAATGATATCTGTTTGGATCCAAGTCAAGCCATTGAACATCAGTCATACAAGTCTATGCTCCAACCACTGATGCCAAAGAGGTCAAAGGTGATCAGTTTTATGAGGATCTACAACATCTTCTAGAAATAAGAACCCCCCAAAATGTCAATTTATCATGAGGATTGGAATGCTAAAGTGAGAAATCAAAAGATAATTGGAAAATAGGCAAGTTTGGCCTTGGAGTACAAAATGAAGTGAGATAAAGACAAATAGACTTCTGTCAAGATAACTTGCTGGTCATAACCAACACTCTTTTTTCAACAACTCAAAAGGCAGATTTACACATGGACATCTCCACATGGTCAATATTGAAATCAGATTGATTACATGCTTTGTAGCCAAAGATGGAGAGGCTCTACACAGTCAATTAAAATAAGACCCGGGGATATTTTAGTGGCTCATATTATGAGCTTCTTAATGAAATATTCAGGCTTAAATTCTAGAAAGCAGGGAAAACCATTAGACCATAGTGGTATGACCTATGAATATGAAGTGGAGGTAACAAATAGATTTAATGACTTAGGTCTGATAGAGTGTCTGAAGAACTATGAACAGAGGTTTGTAATATTGTGCAGGAGGCAGCAATTCAGAACCATCTCCCCCTCAAATAGCTGTCTGACAGAGCTTTAGAAATACCTGAGGAAAGAAGGTAGGCCAAAGGGGAAAAATAAGACAGGGAAAGGTAAACCCAACTGATTGCAAATGCGAGAGAATAGTCAGGAGAGGTCAGAAGGGCATAAAATGGCAAAGACAAGAAATCTCTTCAAGAAACTTAGACACATTGTGGGGAGTGGAGGGAAAGAACTCGGAGCTCAGATTTTTAAAAATGAAGATTAAAATAGTTCTTACGTGTAATTGGGGAAAAATAAAATGCCAAAATAATTAGAAAAGGAAAATTAGACATATAAAGGGAATTTTTCATGGAAAATGGGTAATATAAGAGACAAATATGGTAGGGATTTAACAGAAATAGAACAGCTTCAGAAGAGCTGGCAAGAATATATAGAATTATGTGAGAAAGATTGTAACATCACTGATACCTACAATGGTGTGGTTACTGATCTAGAACCAGACATTGGAGAATGAAGTCAAGTGAACCTTGGGAATCATTGCTAATAATAAGGCTAGTGAAGGTAATGGTATTTCATCTGAGTACTTAAAACCCTAAAACATGATGCTATTAAAGTGTTGCAATCAGTATGCCAGCAAATTTGGAAAACCCAACAGTGGCCACTGGATTAGAAAAGACTAATTTGTCCTTGTCCAAAAGAAGGCAATGACAAAGAAAGTTGCAATCATTTCACACACGAAGAATGTTATGCTTAAGATTTTGCAAGCCAGACTTCAGCAATATGTGAACCTAGAATTAGCAGAAGTGCAGGCTGGTTTTTGAAGAGGCAGAGAACTAAAGACCAAATTACCAACATTGAATGGATTGTGGAGTAAGCCAGGGAGTTGTGGGGGGAAAAGTATGTTTTTGCTACATTAACGACACCAAAGTCTTTGAGTATGTGGGTCACAACTAAATATGGCAAATCCTCAAAGAGATGGGAGTACCAGCTATTTTTACTTATCTCCTAAGGAACCAAGAAGGAAGAGTTAGAACTGAACATGGTATAACTTTTTGTTTAAGATTGGAAAAGGAGTGTAATAAGTGTATATACTATCACCTTTTTTATTTAACTCATATGCAGAGTACATCATGCAAAATGCCAGACTATATAAATCAGAAGTTAGAATTAAGGCTGCTGAGAGAAATAAAAACAATATCCAATATGTAGATGACACCAATTATGGCAGGCGGTGAAAAAGAAATTAGATGTCTGTTGAGGATGAAAAAGGAGAGTGTAAAAGGTGGCTTGAAGATCAATGTTAAAAAAGAAATAAAAAACCTCCTAAAATTATGATAACTGGTATTATCATTTTCTGGCAAAGAGAAGAGGAAATGGAAGCAGTATCAAATTTCATATTCTTTTGCTCAAAGATCACTGCAGATGGTGACTCCAGTCATGAAATAAAAATAAAACAAACAACAAAAAAGGAATTGCTTCCTGGAAGGAAAGCGATGGCAAATCTGAACAGCATACTAAAAAAGCAGAGACACCACTTTGCAGGCAAACGTCCATATAGTCAATTGGCTTTTCCGTAGCAATGTATGGCCGTGAGAATTAGAGGATAAGGAAAGGTGAGCTGCATAGAATTGATGCTTTTGAATTATAGTGCTACTGAAGAGTGTTGGGAGTTTCTTGGATAGTAAGGAGACCAAATCAGTCAATACTTAAAGAAATTAATTCAGACTATTCTTTTTTGAAAAAAAAATATTTATTTACTTTTAGTTTACTTTATTCAGGTCCACAATCCCTTGATTTCCAAATCATCTGCCCCTCCCTTCCCCCCCCCCATGGCAACACAAAATCTGATTTAGGTTCTACAAATACCTTCACGTTAAATATTAGTCAAGTTGTAAAGAAGAATTATAAGCAATGTGGTGAATGAAAAATAAGAAATGAAACAAAGCAAAACACAAAAGAGAGACAGCCAGCAGTTTGCTTTATTTTACACTCAGACTCTGTCTTCCTTTCTCTGCATGGAGATAGCCCTCTCCATCCTGAGTCTTATGAAGTTGTCATATAACCTCTCATTTCTGAGAGGAGCCTAGGCTATCAAAGTCAGTCATCACAGATACAATGTGTCTGTTGTGTACAAAGTTCTCCTGGTTCTGCTCCCCTCACTCAGCATCGGTTTATGTAAGTATCTCCATGTTTTTATGAAGTGCATCTGCTCCTCATTTCTTATAGCACACTAGTATTCTATTACATTCATATGCCACAACTTGTTAAGTCATTCCCCAGTTGATGGGCATTCCCTTTATTTTCAATGCTTTGCCACCACAAAAAGAGCCTCTATAAATATTTTTGTATATATGGGTCCTTTCCCCATTTCTACTTTGGGATACAGTCCTAGAAGTGGTATTGCTGGGTCAAAGGGTATGCACATTTTTATAGCTCTTTGGACATAATTTCAAATTGCTCTCCAGAATGGTTGGATCAGTTCATAACTCCACCAGCAATATATTAGTGTTCCAATTTTTCCACATTCTCTCCAGTATTAATAATTTTCCTGTTTTGTCAATTTAGCCAATCTGACCGGTAAAATGTGGTAGCTAAGAGTCAGACTATTCTTTAGAAGGACAAGGACTGAAGCTGAAGCTGAAATACTTTGGTCACATAATGAGAAAAATAGGACTCACTGAAAAAACACATTGATGTTGGGAAAGATTGAAGGCAAAAGGATAAAGGGAAGGCAGAGGATAAGATGAATAGTATCATAGAGGCAATGAAATTGGGCTTGGACAGGTTCAAGAAATGGTGGAGGATAGAAGGGATTGGAGTGCTATAATCCATGGGGTCACAAAAAGTTGGACATGACTGAACAACTGAGCAATAATAACCAGACTCACCCAGGTAATGTCTGAGGGCAGGATTTGAATTGAGGGGTTCCTGACTTCAGTTCTAGTGTCCTCTCTACTATGTTAAGGCCCAGAGTTCATAGTAACTCTTTGGAAGTGTAGTATAAAAAATCAAGATCACATAAGGATTTTAAGCTACATAATTATTTTATTACTTATTATTTAGCAGGAATTTCTGATTGTTTTTTTTTTCCTTTTTTTTCTGCCAGAGCTTTATTTATATGTTTCATTTAGTACATAGAAATGATAGATTTGATTTAAGGGAAAAGTATTCATTTATCCTAGATTCAGCCTATGATACATTTATTCTAGATTTCTTATATTCATTGTGCTAGCTACAATATTCCATTGACTAGTGATTTGTCTTTATAACACTAATACTTTCAAATAAATATTTTGTAATTGTCCTTTTTTTCAAAGTCATTTTTCATTCCTTACATTTGTAATCAAAATTTATTTTTAAAAATTTATTTCTCATAGGTTTCTGAAGCTTATAACATTCTACTTCTTAGAAATTTAAGGGGAAAGATTTTATTTATCTCTCTAGAATTCCTCTTCTTTGATAAAATAATGAGAAACAATTTAAACTTAGTTTTATGAAAAACACTTGTTTATTGTAGGGTCTTTTTTGCTTTAAGTGAAACAATGTTTTCCCAAGAATCTATATTTGAAGAAAAGATCTGAAACAATTGCATATACCTGAACTTAGGCAACGTCACTGTAGAAATGGGCTATACATATCTTTTCTCCTCTGTAGGTTATTACTTACCTTTAGTCAAATAATGTATCTGTGTGCAAACTCCTAGGTATACAGAATGAAATAGTTTTTTTTTTCCTGCAGGGATCTGACATTCCAGTGGGTGGATACTCCAATGTAAGTAAGTATAAATCTATTCAAAATGATTTCAAGATAGAGAATGACAGTAACTATGAGGGTCACAATGGTCTTGTTCAGGTCATGGCACCTGAACCACTCTTCGATGCAAGCTAGGGATACCATGATATTTTTTTAAATTTTATTTTACACTTATATGCCAGAACAAAAATACAGAATAAATAAAAGAAACAAAAACATAGCATAAACTTAAATATTAGAACTTAAATACAAATTAAGAAAGAAAAAAAGTATGTTGTGCACAGCAGAACATGAGTTGATTCAAAATATGTAACGATAAATCTGTGTTTCAAGAAAGCCTGTATGATAAATAATAGACATTGTGTTGAGAATTGTCCATCTTTTCTTTGCTCGCTTGTGAGTTTTCTTTTGTTCTTTGCTGTGCACTTTTTTACTTTGTTCTTTTTTTCCTTCCCCCTCCAAGTGCTACAATAAAGTTTAGGTATGTTTCTCTATAGCTATAGATATTTATATACACATATACATACACACATATGCATATATAGATATATACACATATATACAAATATAGAGAGACATATACTTTTCCAAACATAATCTACTTCTAATCTTTCTTTTTGTATTTGTGCATATCTCTTGTTTCCTATCCCTCCTGCCTCCTCTACTTTACTTCTCCCCACTACCTTGCTCTCCTATGACTTGCCTATACCCTCCAAGGATCCTAACCCTATCCTCCCATTCCCATAAATCTAAACACCCTTCTATACCCCTTTTTTCCTATTCCCTCAATTTCCCCTCTAAAGATCCCTCCCTTGTCCTCTTCCCCTCCCTATGCCCCTCACATTTTATTTCTTCTGAATTTAGAAGACTTTTTATACTTTTTAAAGTATGTATATATGTATATATATATATATATATATATATATATATATATATATATATATATAGTTCCCTCATACCCATTCGTGATGAAAGTAGGTTGCCAGAGCTACCAGCACTCCTCCCCCATCTAATGCCTCTCTATCAATTCTTCCTCTTGCACCTCATTTGTATAAAATAATTACTCTTTTGAGCCGTTCTTAAATGGTTTTATATTTTAAATTCATATCAGACTTAGGTTTACCCCAATCTTTCTTATGGAGCTACCCAATTATTAATAGAATCTTAGACATACATTTTATATGTATAAAAAGTAAAAAAAAACTATCCTTATGAATCCCTTATAATCATTCTTTGGAATATACCTTATATTCTCTTGGTTCTTGTATGTAGGATCTTCTATTCTATTCAAGATTTTTATTAACAAAGTCTTGAAAGTCTGAGAATTTATCAAACATCCATTTTTTCATTCAGTATAATACTTCACTTTGCAGGGTATGATATTTCCAGCTTGAGTCCCAGGGTTTTTTTTTTTTTGTTCTTTTTTTTTTCTATTTTTGGAAGGGGAAAGGAAAGGCAATGGGGATCAAGTGACTTGTCCAAGGTCACACAGCTAGTAAGTGTGTCAAGTGACTAAAACTGGATTTGAACTCAGGCCCTCCTGACTCCATGGCCAATACTCTATTCTCTGTGCCACTAGCTGCCCCTTGAGTCCCAGTTCTTTTGCTTTCCGATATGTTGTATTCTAAGACCCACAGTTCTTTAATGTCTCTGCTGCTAGGTCTTGCATGATTCTAATTGTGGCACTATCATATTTAAATTGCTTTAATTTTAATGCTTTTAATATTTTATTCTTGAGCTGGGTATTTGGGGATTTGACGATGATATTCATATCAATTTTCCTCATAGGATCTCTTTTAAGTGGTAATTTATGGATTTTTCTGTTTCTACTTTCCCCTTGTTCTAATGTTTAAGGACACTTTTCTTTAATTATTTCTTGTATTATTGTATCACAATTCTTCTTTTGATCAAAACTTTCAGTTAATACAATTATTTTTATATTTTCTCTTCTTGACCTATTCTCTAAATCTGTTTTTCTTATGTTTCACTTTCTCTTCTATTTTTTCATTATTATTATCTTGTTTGTTTTTTCTTGATCTCTTATAATTTTGCTGGCTTCACTTTGCCCAATTCTAATTTTCAAGGTATTGTTTTTCTTAAGATTCTAGATCTCCTTTTCTAATTGTTTGGCTTTTCTTTCATACCTTTCTTGTTTTTCTTGGATTCTTCTTCTTCATCTTTTTTTTTTACTTTTTCCTCTTTCTCTGTCATTTGATATTTAAAATCTTTTTAAAGACCCTCTATGAATTTTTTTGGGCAAGTGACCATTTGACATTACTCTTTTGCATCAATATCCTTGACTGAAGATGAACCCTGGTCAACTCCATTCTTATAATAGATTTCTCTTGGTTGCATTCTTTCTCCTTTGCCTGTGCATTTTTTTTTGTGATAATAGCTTAATTTTTGTAATCACCTCTAGGCCTGGGGTATGGGAAGTGGTTCCTCTTGGCCCAGATCTTCAGTTCTCCCCTCTAGCTTCGAAACAAAGCCAAACATCCAGCTTTCTGTAAGTGCCAGCAGCCAGGGGGCTTTCTGCCTCTCTGCTTCTGTACTCACTGGGTATGTGCTGGTTCCTTCTTGCCCCTGCTGATCTTCACAGCACAGCTGGGTGTGGCATTCCTTATCAGCAGAGGTTCCATTAATTTTCCTGGCTCAAACACCCAACTGTCTTCATTATCTGGGGGTAAAAGTTCCTGTAGCTGTGGTGGATAGATCCTCTCAAATCAACTAACCCCAGGGCTTGCCACTTGTTTTTTTAAGTAGCTTGCCACTTATTATTACAAGGGAACCTGGCCTGGAGGCGGTTACTCTCCACAGCGACCAAACCTCAGCCCAAGATTTTTCTTCCCATCTTCTCAAATTGTCCCAGGAAGAGCCTGGTGGTACCCCTATTCTTATTTATCTCCACACACACTTTGTTCTCCCTCAGGTGCTATTTTAACTCTTTCATGCCAGAAAATTTTGAGAGCTTGGAATTTTCTGACCTACTCTGCCATCTTTCTAGAATCCTCTCCTTGATACCATGCTATTTTGAGGGAGAGATTTGGAAGGAAGAAATTCCACATCCAGAAGACTCCAGTGCAAAGACATGGTTGCAGGAGAGAATGTCTTCAAATGGAAACTGCTAATAAGCCAGAGTAACTGTGATTCATCTTTGTACCCCTTTAGAAGGGGAGAAGAGTGTGTTGCCCGTGATGGGAGCTCAAATGTTAGAATGATGAATGAGATGATTTGGTAAGCTGAATGTAGGGCAATAGCAATCTCACTTACTTCTGAAGACAGAAACAAATGGCTTTGAAAACTATAGCAATAGGTCTACGACAAAAAGAAAGACTTTCAATGTAAATGAATTCACCCTTTGGAGATGACTATAATTCTGACACTGCCTTGTTTTAATAATCACATTTCTATCCATTCAGCTAAAAAGCAATAACTCATATCAGCAAAGCAGTATCTTCTTTTAAGCCATTACACTACTAACACTGCTTCTATCAGCAACTTCTTAAATACATCCATAACTACTTTCCTTTGCAATTCTCTCATCTTCAGAGTCTTGAACTTAGAGCTAACATCTAACCTTTGAGTGTTCTAACTAATTAGTGCTACTTGCTTTATTGCAGCTATTGAGTTAGCTACCATTTTTTTTGAAATCACAATATTTTAAGTTGATGTGATGTAATATCTTTCTTTTTTCATTAAAAAGACACTCCCCTGTTTTAATTAGGTTGAAAATGAAGGAAAAGAAGAATGGAGCATTAATGTAATGAGGCACCTTACAAAGTGCATTGAATAAATCCCACATATATAGAACGTTTGAGTATAATCATTTTCAAAAACACATGCAATCTTTGCACACTTTGAATACCATTGAAAATAAATTAAAATCAACTTTATTACCTTGTTTAAAATTAATAATTGTTTTATTAACTATTTTAAGATTGTCCAATAAACTCCTAAATATAGGAGTAGTCAAAAATAAAGACTTTTCCAATCTGATAACAAAATCTCTATTTACCTGTTGATCCTATAAAATTTTTATATGAAATTTTAAAAGTTATTAAAGGAGGCTACTGATGTCCATGATCAAAATATTGCTTTTTCCTCCTTTAAAATGAGTGTATTGATTTACCAAACTATATGCCTTCCTTAGCTACATTCTGTTATCATACAGGGGAGTGGCACTCAATAAAATAAGGGAAGGACATTTTTTGCGCCATAACCATTTTTAGGGAGTCATATACTAAAAGTAGAAAAAAGGAATAAGTAAATGGGATTTTTACACTACTATTGGAGTTAAAAAAGAATCAGTATAAATAAGAATTTTTAAAAATCATCTTAGTGTTTTTACATGACAACATAAGTTTCTAGATTTTGAGGTCTTTTTTTAACTAGAATTCTTTATACTAAGATGGCAGATCAGAGACAGAAACCTTGTAAACCCACCAAAAACCTCTCTCCAAACAACTTTGCAATAATACCTCAAATAAAGTTTTGGTGCAGCAGAGTAAAAAAAAAAGGTCCAGGGGAGACATTTTTCCAGCATAAGACAACTTAAGACAACTTAAGAGGTGGACAGAAGAAGTCTGTGACCACAGGATGAGCCTTGGAGGTGATGGCGACGGGACCATTGTGAGCTCTCAGTCCAGACAGTGAGGGAGTTAGGGAACTGGTCAAAAAGAGCTTACAAGTAACCATTTTCAGGCATTGGGTGCAACACCTAGTACTGACTGGAAGCTCTATTACTCTTGGGTGGTTCTGGGTCACATTTCCAGGGTAGAGGAGCTCTTATGGTCAGTCACAAGGGAGCAGAGGACCTAATCTCTACCAAGGTAGAGAGGAGCACTAGTGCTTATGGCTGCAGAAGAGCAGGAGACAAGGTGACAATTCCAGGAATCAAAAGAATACTAGCTCTTGTGATTTCAGGGGTTTAGGGAAACAAGTTGGGAAAAGATCAGAGGTAAGACCAAGAGAGCAGTAACTCTACCCCCTGCCTTGATATCACCAGCTTGGAAGTACCAAAAACTTACAGACACCTCTAGAACTAGCTTTGAAAACAACAACCCACACATACACAAAACCCCCCTGAAGTTTGATACAATGCCTTCCTACACTTAGGTAAGCAGAACTCAACTTTAACATGAAATTCAAAGTCAAGAAACAGACTAGAAAAATGAACAAACAACAGCAACAAAAAATTGCCCATAAAAACTATTGTGGTGACAGTGAAGACTAAAACATAAACTGGGAAGAAGACAACAATGTGGAAACAGCTACGTGTATAGCCTCAAAGAAAAAATCTAATTGGACACAAATAAACATGAACTCTTGGAAGAGTTAATGACGGAGATAAGCCTGATAGAAAAAAAAATAGGAAATGAAGTGAGATAATTAGAAAGAAGTTTATTAAATAATAATTATAAAAAGAGAATTAATGGTTTGGTAAAATAGGCAGAAAAATAATGAAGAAAATAAAAACCTTTAAAATAAAAGAATTAGCCAAATGGGAAGGGAGGTACAGAAATTTAAAGAAAAGAAAATAGAAAAGGATTTATATGTAGAAAAATATTTATAGCATCTCTTTTTGTAGTGGAAAAGAATTGGAAATGCAGAGGGTGTCCAACAATTGGAGAGGGGAGGAACAAGTTGTGGTATTTGAATGTGATGAAATATGATTGTACTATAATAAATGACAAGGGGAATGATTTAAGAAACACCCAGGAAGACTTAAGTGAACTTGGACAAAGTAAAGTTATCGAAAGCAGGAGACCATTGTATGCAAAAACAGTAAAAAATGTGATTATGATCAACTGTGAACTACTTAGCTACTTGGTTCAAGACAAAGATTCAAGACAATTCTGAAGTATCCATGAGCAGTTCACAGCTTTACTGATGATGCATTAGTGTCTCAATTTTCCCACATCCCTTCCAATATTTGTCATTTTCCTTTTCTGTCCTATTAACCAAACAGATAGGTGTGGAGTGATACCTCAGTTGTTTTAATTTGGATTTCTCTAATCAATAGTGATTTAAGGCTTTTTAAAAAAATGACCATAGGGGCGGCCAGGTAGCACAGCGAGTAAAAGCACCGGCTCCAGTGTTGAGAAGACCTGGCGATCGAATCCCGGGCTCAGACACTTAGCACCCACCCAGAAACACCTGGCTATGTAACCTTGAGCAAGTTACTTAACCCCAATTGCTTAGGGTCAGGCAGGTGGCTCAGAGAGTAAGAGCACCCGTTCCAGTGTCGGGATGACCTGGATCAAATCTGGGCTCAGATACTCAGCACCACACCCAGAAATAACTGGCCGTGTAACCTTGAGCAAGTTACTTAACCCCGACTGCTTTAAAAAAAATGACCATAGATACCTTTGATTCTTTTTCAGAAAGCATATATCCTTTTGACCACTTATCAATTGTGGAATGACTTGTATCTATTCTTATAAATTTGACTAAGTTCTTTATATATTTGAGAAATGAGGCCTTTATCACAGAAACTTGAATTTTATGCTTCTCTTGATTCTTGAATATGAAATTTAAATTTTCTATTTACTCTGGTCTTCTCATCAGGAATGCTTGAAATTAATCTATTTATTGAATATCCATTTTCCCCCCTGAAGAATTATACTCAATTTTGCTGGGTAGGTGATTCCTGGTTGTGATTCTAGCTCCTTAGTCCCCTGGAATATAATATTTAAAGCCCTATGAGCCTCTAATGTAGAAGCTGCTAAATCCTATATTATCCTGCTTGTAGCTCCATGATATTTGAATTGTTTATTTATGGCTGCTATCAACATTTTCTCCTTGACCTGAGAGCTTTGGAATTTGGCAATAATATTCTTGGGAGTTTTCTTTTTCGGATCTCTTTCAGGATGTGGTTGGTGGATTCTTTCAATTTCTATCTTACTCTCTAATTGTAGAATAGTTTTCCTTGATTATTTCTTGATAGATGATATTTAAATTCTTCTTCTTTTTTTTTGATCATGGCTTTCAGGTACTCTAATAATTCTTGAGTTCTCTCTCCTCAATCTATTTTCCAGGTCAGTTGTTTTTCTAGTAAGGTATTCTACAATTTCTTCTATATTTTCAATTCTGTTGATTTTGTTACACTGATTCTTGATGTCTTGTAGAGTCATTAGCTTCCACTTGCCCAATTCTAATTTTTAAGGAATTATTTTCTTCAGTGAGTTTTTGTACCTTCTTTTCTATTTGGCCAATTCTATTTTTAAAGGAACTGTTTTCTTCAGTGATTTTTCCCCCTTTTTCCATTTGGCAAATTCTATTTTTTTAAGGTATTCTTTCCTTCAGTATTTTTTGTGCCTCCTTTACCAAGATGTTGACTCTTTTTTCATGATTTTGTTGTATTACTCTCATTTCTTTTCCCAATTTTTCCTCTACTTCTCTTACTTAAATGTTTCCATTATTTTGAATTTTTCCAGGAATTCTCCCTTTGGGTCTAGACCAATAAACACTTTTCTTTGAGGCTTTGGATGTAGAAGTTTTGACTTTGTTGTCTTTTTCTGAGTTTGTGTTTTGATCTTTCCTGTCACTGTTGTAACTCTCTATGTTCAGGTTCTTTTATTGTTGCTTTATTTTTTGCTCATTTTTCCAGTCTATTTCTTGACTTTGAACTCTAATTTAAAGAGGTATTCTGTTCATAGGGTTGAGGAGTGACTACTGCTGCTCTCAGAGTTAGTTCTGAGTGCCTATAAGTTTTCAGTTCTTCCAAGGAGATATGACCTAAAGAAAATTGTGTTCACTGCCCTTCTGGTCTGTGCTTTCTAAACTGTGAGTGACTACAAGCACTCTTTTCTACAGTGGAACTGTTCCAGGGTCCCCAATCCCCTACAACCCCAAATTATGGTGTGCTAGAGCACCTCTTCACATTGGAATTACAACACAGGACTGTACCTCAGATTCGTATATGGACAATGCAAGAGAGTTCTGGACCCAGTACAGGCAAAGGAACCCTGATAATCTTCTGATCATTTATGGTCTGTGGGCTGAGAACTCTAGAAGCCAATGCTTCAGCAGCTGATTCAGTTGTCTCCTCCTTGCCCACAGTCTTACAGCTGGCTTAATAGCGCCTGACCTTTACTGGACTGTATTTCACTCTCCCCTCAGTGTGACAGACCTTTCCTGCCAAACTTCCAAGTTCTGTTGGGCTAGAAAACTATTTCACCCTGCCCTCCTGTGGGTTTTGCCACTCCAGAATTTATTTTGAGGAATTATTTAAAGCTGTCTGAAAGGGAATTTTGCAGAGAGAATTTATAAATTCTGAGTAAAAAATGAAGTATAATTTTCTCACGTTCTTTATTTTTCTTGCTTTTTTGTGACATGGCTAATACAGAAATATACTTTAAATGATTTCACATGTATAGTTGATGTAGTATTACTTCTCATTGGGCAGGGGATGGACTAGAGGGAGGTAAAAAATTTAGAACTCAAATTTAAAAAGAAGACTGGTATAAATAAATGAACTATATTTAAAAAATATAATATTAATTTTGGTAAAGATTTAAATAATTTTATGATATTATAAAAGTTTATTCTTAGTGATACAATGTTTTAACTCTACATTAAAATGAAATAGAGGAACATGTTTGCTTGCACAACAGAATTACAGTATTCTTTCAAAAAATAATTAATTGCCAAGTTACATTTTTTTGGGACAAAACTTTCCTTTTCATGTAGAATTCATGGTAGGGTTTGATATAGGAAATGCATAATTCTCTTAGCCATGTTCAATAAGATACTTATTAAGAACTTCTGCTTAGTTAATTAAGGTCAATTTGTACCATATTTCCATATATTATCAATAATTTTAGTTTGAATGGACAATCACTGTTTTATAAAATTTATATAAATCACTTCATATTGTCATTCTTTCTCTTATGTCTCATTAATTATTTGTAGGTAAATCTGGATTCTCAAAGACTATGTCTGGAATTGGTGAACTTTAGCAGGCTTTTCCAAAATGGAAAGGTTTTAAGGGCAGTCCAGATGGCATGTTTTCAGCTATTCAAGCACAAGGTTAACTAAAAATAGAGATACTCATCACTTATAGTTTACCACTGGGATGAATTTTTGGGGCCTGGTAACCCATATAGCAAATATCCTTCTTTTATGTTTTTTTACAGTTAATTTAAAAATTTTGAATTTAAATCCTTTTTTTTTCTCTCATGCCTCTCCACCTCCTATTGAGAAAGCAAACAATATATCTATAATACATGTAAAGTATTTCCTTATTAGCCATGTTGCAAAAACAAAAACAGACCAAGAAAAATAAGTGAAAAAAGTATGCTTTAATCTGTACTCAGAGTTCATAATTTTTCCCTCTGAATTAGATGGCATTTTCCTTAGGGGTTCTTTGAAATTGTCTTGGATCATTGTTTTGAAAAGAGTAGCTAAGTCTTTCACAGTTTGTCATTGTTATAATATTGCTATTGCTCTATGCAATGTTTTCCTGGTTCTGCTAACTTCATTGTAAATTAGTTCATGTAAGTCTTCTTAGTTTTTTCTGAAACCTGCTCCCTTGTAATTTCCTGTAGCACAATAGCATTCTATCACAATCATATACTCCAATTTGTTCAACCATTCCCTAAATGAAGAGCAGCACCTCCATTTCTAATTCTTTGCCACAACAAAAAGAACTGCTATAAAAAATTTTCTATATGGAGGTCTTTCCCCTTTTCTTTGCTCTTTTTGCTATATAGACTCTGTAGCAGTACTACAGGGTCATAGCTAGTGTATGCTCAGTTTTGTGCCACTTTGGGCATAGTTCCAAATTGTTCTGCAGAATAGCAGGAGCAATTCACAACTCCACCAAAAATGCTTTAGTATACCTACTTATTCACATCCTCTCCAGTATTAGGCATTTTTATTTTCTGTCATATTCGCCAATCTGATATTTGTAAAGTAGTAACTC
This sequence comes from Petaurus breviceps papuanus, assembly GCF_028583685.1. Lineage (NCBI taxonomy): Eukaryota > Metazoa > Chordata > Mammalia > Diprotodontia > Petauridae > Petaurus > Petaurus breviceps. Next base: position 943,645 of record NW_027186304.1, read on the forward strand.
AGAGTAATTGTTATTTATGTTTCTCTAATTAATGGTGATTTAGAGCTTTTTATATATACCTATTGTTGGCTTTGATTTCTTCTTCTGAAAACTGCCTGTTCCTATCCTTTGACCATTTATCAGTTGGAGAATGGATCTTATTTTTTAAAAAGTCATTCAGTTCCCTATATATTTTGAGAAACGAGGCTTTTATCAGAGAGACTTACTTAAGTCCCCACACATTTCAGTATCATGATTTCCTTCTAATTTTGGCTTCATTGGTCTTGCTTGTGAAAAATTAATTTA
>NW_027186304.1:943939-980741 GCF_028583685.1 Petaurus breviceps papuanus
CCTTCTAATTTTGGCTTCATTGGTCTTGCTTGTGAAAAATTAATTTAATGTAAACAAAATTATCTGTTTTACTTCCCATGATCTTGTCTATCTCTTGTTTTGTCATAAACTATTCTCATAAAACTAACAGGTAAAATTTTCCTCACTTTTATGGGAATGGGAATCTGAAGATCTTCCTTCCCCTTGGCCCTTTGATAGACTTAAATGACTCTTGAGAACCTTCTCTGATTTGAAAATATACTCTGTCCCCTAATAGGTTTACAGTGGTCAAATGGAGCCTGTGGCAGGAGGCTTGTTTTTCAGGAATGCCCATACCTTGTTGCTTTGTTATTGGGCAGTGGGTCAAGAGGATTGTGACATTCTCTGAGTCAGGAGAAGGCTAAATATATCCTGATGTGAGGTTTTGCTTTGGGGCTTACTTTGGGAAGAGTTGTGCGATTTGGCCAGATGAAACTCTGGGCAGCTGTTGAGCCCCTGGCTTTGAAAACCCAGATGTTGGTGCTTCCTTCTCTGGGAACTGACTAGGTATGGATGTAATGGTTAGACAGCTGGAAGCCCTGTCTAATGATCTGTCTCTCTGTCTGTATTTTTTGTCTGTTTGTAACCTTTGTTTGTATTCTCTGAAGTTCAGGGTTCTGATCTTTTCCCCCTGAAATAGGTTAATGACATATGTTTGATTAAAGCAATATTGTTAACCCATTTTGAGTTGCTTTCCTTTACAAAAGCAGATCTAGGAACCTGTGCTAGCAGCCATCCTGGGTATGCTGGGGTGCTTGCTGCTACACTCACGCCCCTAATTAAATTATCTTCTATGTCTATATCATTTATCAATTTAGGTTTTATGGTGATATCCCATGTGAGATGTTGGTCTATGCCTAGTTTCTTCTGAACTTTCTTGTTTTTCTAGCAATATTTGTGAAATGGTGAGTTCTCCCCCCTACTTCACCAAACTTGGATCCCTGGGTTCATGAAACACTATATTACTCTGGTCATTTAATACTATGTATTGTGTATCTAATCAATTCCACTTATCCACCACTCTATTTCTAAGCTTGTACTAGATAGTTTGTTGATTATCCCTTTGTAATGCAGTTTGAATTCTGGTACTACTTAGTTGTCTTCCTTCACATTAAAATGTATGCATACATACATATAGACACACAAACGTGTGTATGTGTGTATTCCCTTGGTATTCTTGACCTTTTGCTCATCTACATTAATTTTGTTGTTACTTTTCTATTTCTATAAAATAATTCTTTTGTAGTTTTATTGGTATGACATTGAATAAGTACATTAATTTAGATGGAATTGTCATTTTTGTTTTTTTGGCATGGCTTACATATGAGGTTTTTTTTTCTCCAGTTGTTCAGATCTGTCTTTATTTGTGTGAAAAGTTTTATAATTGTGTTCATATAGACCATGGATTTATCTTGGTAGGTAGTGTATTTTATATTATCTGTAGTTATTTTAATGGGATTTCTTTTTCTATCTTTCCTGCTGAGCTTTTTTTATAAAATATAAAATGGTTATAACTTCTGTGGGTTTATTTAAATCTTGCAACTTTTCTAGAAGTATTGAAGCCTAGAGAACAGTGCAAACTTTTACTAGTGCATTCATTCTTTCATTCAAGTAGCAAGATTTTAGTGCCTACTATGTGCCAGGATCTATGCTAGATGCTAGGAACATAAAGACAAAACTGAAATATTTCTACATTCTAGAAACTTACATTCTATTGGAAGAAAAATGACATGTACACAGAGAAGTAAATATTAAATCCATACAAAATAGACCCAAAGTAATTTTCATGAGGGAGACACTAACAACTGGGGTGGTCAGGACAGGATTCTTTTTTTTCTTTTAAATTTATTTATTTTTAGTTTTCAACAATCATCTCCACATGATTTTGAGTTACATTTTTTTCTCTCCCTGTCTTCCCCCTACCCCCACCCCCCAAAAACAAGCCTACTGAATACCCCTTCCCCCAATTTGTTCTCTTTTATATCCTCCCCCTTGGCCCCCCTAACTTTCTAGTAGGGCAAGATGTGTTTCTATACTCTAGTAACTGTATATCTTATTTTCCAGTTGCATGTAAAAAACCAAAATAAAACAAATTTTTAAACATTTTTTTAAACTTTGAGTTTCAGATTCTTTCCATTTTTTCCCTCTTCACCTACTCCCACTGAGAAGATAAGCAATCCAATATAGATTGTACATGTATGTTACCCACATTATTTCCATAGTAGTTATATTGTGGAAGACTAATTATATTTCCCTCCATCCTATCCCACCCCCCACTTAATCTATTTTGTCCTTTAACCCTATCCTTTTTTTTCAAAAATATTTGCTTCTAACTACCCTCTCCCTCAATCCTCCCCCCTCTTATCCCCTACCTCCCTATTTTCCTGTAGGGTAAGATATCCTATTGAGTGTGTATGTTATTCCTTCCTCAGGCCAAATTCAATGAGAATCGGGTTGTCCCATTCCCTTCCACCTTCCTGCTCTTCCCCTCCATTGTAACAGTTTTCTCTTGCCTCTTTTTTAATCTTTTTTTTTAAAGCAATTGGGGTTAAGAAACTTGCTCAAGATTACATGGCCAGGTGTTTCTGGGCGTGGTACTAAGTATCTGAGCCCAGATTTGATCCCAGGTCATCCTGACTCTAGGGCCAATGCTCTTATTCTCTGTGCCACCTGGCCGCCCCTCTCTTGCCTCTTTTATAAGGGATAATTTACCCTAAACTATTGCCCCTTTTCTTCTTTTTCCAATAAATTACTCTCTCACCTCTTAATTTTATTTTTTAGATATCATTCCTTCATATTCAACTCGTCCTGTGCCCTCTGCCTATGTATACATGAATATACAAGTGTCCACACTCACATACATATTTGTATATATACACATCTTCCTATATATACTTATATATGTATGTATTCATATATATTCCCTTCAACTATCTTCATCCTGATAAAAGTTTTATGAGTTAAAATTATTGTTTTTCCATGTAGGAATGTAAATAGTTCAACTTTAGTAAGTTCTTTATGATTTCTTTTTCCTTTTTACCTTCTCATGCTTCTTATATTTGAAAGTGAAATTTTCTGTTCAGCTCTGGTTTTTTCATCAAGAATGCTTGAAAGTCTTCTATTTAATTGAATGGCCATATTTTTTCCCGGTAGCATTATACTAATTTTTGCTGGGTAGGTGATTCTTGGTTTAGTCCTAGTTCCTTTGACCTTTGGCATATCATATTCCAAGCCCTTTGTTCCCTTAATGTAGAAGCTGCTAAGTATTGTGTTATCCTGATTGTGTTTCTGCAATACATAAATAGTTACTTCCTGACTGCTCACAGTATTTTCTCCTTGACCTGGGAACTCAGGAATTTGGCTATATTATTCTTAGGGGTTTTCTTTTTAGGATCTTTTTTAAAGAAGCAATGGGTGAATTCTTTCAATTTTTATTTTTCCCTCTGGTTCTAGAATATCAGAGCAATTTTGCTTGATAATTTCTTGAAGGATGATTTCTAGGTTCTTTTTTTGATAATGGCTTTTAGGTGGTCCAATAATTTTAAAATTTTCTCTCCTGGATCTATTTTCCAGGTCAGTGGTTTTCCCAATGAGATATTTCACATTGCCTTCTATGACCTGGAAGGGATGGGTGTTGTGACTAGAGATTAAGGTAAAGACAAAGAATTCATTTAGGAAGGGTAAGGTGAAGCAGAACTGGAAATATAGAAGTTTGTAGTCAAACAAATTTCAGATTTTTTTATTTGTGGTGATAAATTTTAGTGTCTGACCATTCCTTTGAAGAGTTGAGACATATCATGAGAATGAGGGAGGTTGATGAAATAGGAAATAAGGGATTATCAATCTATAAATTGAAGTATCCCTTCCCTCTCCCTTTCCACCCTGACCCTAAGTCTAAGCAATGTATTGATCCCCTTGAGAAAAGAAGAAAAATGACCTGGTGGGTAGATAGCTGCTACATTTATCTAAATTTGTTGACTGGGGTAGGGAGAGGAAGGACCTAGAAGGACCAGTGAGGACCAAGGAGCATGCCTACTTTTCACATAACTTTGTGTGTTTCTCTGTGTTGGCTGGAGATTAGTGAGAAGGAGAATAAGTGAAGGTTATACTTAGCATTGGAGAAGGCATCCAAGCATGAAATGTCTTCTGGGAGAAGTCAGATTTCAATGTGTTCAAGTCATTGGAAGGAATGTGAAAAGGAGAGGTCTGATATGAAGACAAGTTTGTTAAGAGAATGAGGGTTCGACAAGGCCCACTGGAAGGGCTAGAGATACTGGAGGGCTAGGGTTAGTACAGATATGTTTGAAGGAGCTAAAGAGTGGTTTAGCCTGGAAAGGAAATTTTACCCTTGTCAGCCATAGCTTAGAATCAGTGGGATTTGGCTTAAAGGTGGTTTTGCTAATCATAAGACATTTGGTTGTCAGATAATTTCATTAGAAATGATAACTGAATCACCAGGCCTGAATTTAGATTTTAACTTCCTTGAGCAAAAGTTGGAAGAGAGAGGGAGAACAGAGGGCAGATATAAAGTGGGGCAAAGGGATTTGGGATACTGGTCATGCAAGACACAGTGATTTAGATCTGAGGTAGGACTGGAGGTGGAAAGGGAAAATAAACTGTAATGAAAATTGTACAAACAATGCAAACTTCAGATAGTCAGTGCTGATTTTTTCTTTGTTTAAATGAAAAAAATAAGTAAGCTGGATTTGATTTGATGAAAAGGAAAAACAAACTTAATCAAAGAAGAGTGATCCTCTGAGAAAAGACTTGCTAAGCATAGTTAGGAATGTATAATGATCTAGAGAAAACAACTCAAAACACACATTTCATTGCTTCAATCTTATATGGTATGGAGTGACATTTTGCCAACAGGGAAGATTTGTCCTCATGATGATAATGATAATAGTCATGATATAATTGATATGTAAGTATCATACATCATTTCCCTGATAGGCAGTAATGAAGATATTCAGAATATTGTTTTTGGAATATTCTTTTTTTCGTATTTTAAAAATGGTCTTGCAGATGTTCGTTTTTCACATTTTAAATTGTAGCTCAAAAATACCAGCTTCATAAAGTCATTAAGTATGCCTCATCGAGTACATGTTGAATTCTTGCTGAGGAGTGGGACCCTCAACATCCTGATTTCTGAAGACTTTATTTAGACAAAAGAACATTAGAGGTTGTTAAACAGCAGGCTTTTGGACTGAAGGGAAGGTCAAAGACCAAATAAAGAATCCAAACCTAAACAAACATTGCTCTGAAACCAAAATAGGAATTATATTTTTCTTCTGCTATGCTCACCCTCTACTTCCATTCCCAAGCAGAACCAATATTCTCCAAAAGAATATTTGAGTATTTTAAATATGTTCCCTACATAACTTTACATTTCAGTACTTCAGTGATCTATGACTTTATCAGTGTTTAATTGATTCAACAGTTTAGATTAAAATCTCTCTACATCTTTATAGATGGTCATGGGATGCTAGCTTTAAAGCTAGAAGGGACTTGAAAAGCTTCTTAGACCATTTCCTTCATCAGACTAAGGGAAGATAAATGACTTGCCCAAGGTTATGTGGGTACTAAGTGTAAGAACTGAGATTTTCACCTGAGTACTTTGAATCTAAACCTGTTGTTCTTTTTAGGGTGAAAGCTGCCATATCTAAATAGGTCAATCCCTAGTTTATCAACACCTTTTCAAATTCTTTCCAGCAGGACAGGGTCTATAACAGTTTTCTTTGAGATCTACTGCCATGGTTTTCAAGAAGCCTGGACCACCTCTACAATATGGTGATGCACTGGGAAAACTTTTGTGAATTCATGTTGACATATAGCATTTATACTATGATTTCTCAACTTTTAAAAATAAACAGTAATGTTTGTGGTAGGGGTCACATCTGTTTTATTGTAATTTGAACTTGCTTCTTTTTAAAGATGGCCTTCTAAGACCTTCCTTGGAATCTGATGGTCTGGAGGACTGGAGTTTGAATAACTAGTGTGGCTTTTTGTTTTCCTGAAGCATAAAAAACCAAGAGGAGGTACTAAAACTCCTCAGATTTCTTGTAATTCTTAGTGATGTGGGAGTCACATGTGTCACTGATTGAGAGTTCTTGCCATGACATGCATGGCATGCGTCCACCTGAATCAACATTATAGTCTTATTACATTACCTTCTTTATTATTGTTAATTTACCTTTATTAAATATTATGTTGGCCCACAAGTGTTTGCGTTATAATCTTGAACTTGAACTACTGGGCTTATCCTGAGTTGGGCCTGACCCAAAACAGAGCTTCCATTTTGCATGATTCATAACGTTTATTAATGAATCATTTAAAGTATTCTGAGAGAGCAGAAAAATGAAAATATTGTACTATTGAAACCCCAACATTCAAAATGACCTGTTTATTCATTATGATGTAGCTATTAAACCTTGGATCAGGAGGCAGAAAGACCTGAATTTGATCTAGCTTCATACATATATTAGCTGTATAATCCTGGGCAAGTCACTTACTATGTATACCTGTCTTAGTTTCCTCACCTGTAAAATGGGGATACCTACAGCATTATTGTAAGAGTCAAATGAGACAGCATTTTTAAGTGCTAGTATAGTGGCTAGCACACAGTAGGTGCTTAATAAATGCTTGTTCCCTTCCCCCATCTAATAGAAAGGCAGAACAAGAGGATCTATGGTATGATTTGAGGGTTTTTTGCCTTGACATCACTTTAACCTAATGTCATGCTTTACTGGCACACTTTATGCCAGAAAATCTCAGCATTCGAGGACTTAGTGTTTCACTTAAAATGAGGACTATTTTTTATTATTTATATATTATCCTGTTGTACTATGTAAGTAGAAATAAGATGATTAGATCAATCAACAAGTAATTTATCAAGTGTCTACAATATTCCAGATACTTTATAATCTTCCAGGAATACAAAAGTGAATCCTTACCTCAACGAGCTTTAATAATATCTCAGAGACAATATGTGAATAGATAGAACGATCTCAAATAAATGTTAGATATTTTTGGGAAAGAGGGCACTACTGGCTTTAGGGAACAAGAAAAGCTTCATGTAGAATATGATTAAATTGAGTCTTAGAGGAAGCCTGGGATTGTAAGAGGTGGAGGTGAGAGGATATATTCCAGGTATAACAGAGAGATATGAGATGGAATGTTATGTTTGAGGAACAGTAAAACAACCAGTTTGACTGGCATATAAAGTTCGTGAATAGGAATAATGCATAAAAGGCTAGAAAGGTGGGTTTGGCCAATGTTGTGAAAAAATTTTAATGCCAAAAAAAGAGTTTACATGCAATCTTAAAGGCAATAGGGATCCAGTAGGGTTCATGGGTAGTGGAGTGACATGGTCACACCTGGGTTTTAGAAAAAATTATTTTGCCAGCTTTGTGGTAGGGAGATATTAGGACACTAATCGGGTAAGGCAGCAACTGGAAAAGAAGGCATTCTGAGAAGCTATGAAAGTTTGTTGGGGAGAGATGAGTGTACCAAAAACAAACTGTCTACTTCTTGATTAATTTTGCCTAGAACCAGTCCATCCCCCAGTACTTACACAATCACTCTCAAGCTCCTCCAGTATCCCTTAGTTGATATATAGAGGTTTCAAGTATTTTGAATATTCGAGCTTGCCATCTGGTTTTAGCATCTTGAGAGAGAAATTGGAGATTTAACATTCAGTGAACTAAGCCGTGTAAGTCTCTACGTGATTTCGCTCTGACAGTCTTTGGTTCCCTTTCATTCCTTTAGGCAATTAAAACACGTTTTGTGCTTTTTAGTGTAAGAAAGATCTGGAGGATCACAAGGTTTTTTTGATGTTCAAGAATTTCAATTCTTTCATGCAGTGATTCCTTAATAGCTTCAATGGAGAAGCATGGGAGTGGCAGCTGTAGTTTTTACTGTTGACAATATACCATACCATTTGCTAGGCCCTACATAGATCGTGCATATGCTTGTATGCCCTGCCCCTTAGCAGCTTCTAGTTTGTTTCTGTGGGAGGGAAACACAATTTTAAGACATGGAAGCTGAGGATAGCAGCCTTTAATGAATAATGCAGTTTAATTCTGAAATTCACTTGTGAAAATGGAAAATTAATTTAGCTGTTCTAACTATGGCTAATTTACTGAATCTCTGGATGGCTTATGCAATACCAACTATATGTTGATATCAGATGTTATGAGCTTAGAAAGCTAATGATAAAGACTAGAAAAAAAACCCAGTTAAAAAAAATTGTTTTCTTACCCTGATCTTTTATTTAGCATCTCGGTTTCTACTGTTGAATATGGGTTTGTAAAGGGTGAGTCAAAAGGGAACAATAAAGAATTCTCTCTAATACTATGACCTTTTGAGAGCTATTTGAAATCCAGAGATGTTAGACATTTGTCATCTGGTAATTTCAATATGTCTTATAAAAGTCTTCTCTTTCATACTGACAGGGTGCCTTTGAAGGAAGCAGAAGAGAGGTATATGGCTTTTCTCCCTTAGGAAGTGTGACAAAGAGAATGCACAGGTGACGTTGGATATTATATGTTCCCTTGAATTCTAGTTTAGCTCTTTTTATATGTTACTGTGGACAAATTGTTTAATATATCTAGGATTCATTTTCCTCACCTGTAAAATGGGGGTATGGGTCATACTAGATGATATCCAAAGTCTCTTACTATTCTGGAATTACTCTCCAAATACTATTGAAAAACTTGGAAGTCAAGGATTTACGTAACATGAAATTAGACTCAGGCTAGGATCTCAGGATTCTCAACTCTGAGATGAACTAAAAGTGTCTAGCAAATCCTTTTCCCTATATTTCATATTTATATATAAAACACTTTAGGGGCAAATAAAAGGGGTTTCTTCTTGGGGGGGTGCTATATACTTTATTATACGATAAAGCAAAGTGAGGAGTTAGAGAAGGCTAGGTGCATACATATGTAAATACTGTACTTAGTACTCAGCAGAGGCAGTTATGACTGTGGTGTTACTATATTTACATGCCCATATGTCATATTTATATTGCAAATCTCAGAGACCTAAATCTTTAAATTCTCTAAAACTATAGTGTGGCTATTCTTTCTAAATACTGCATTAACATAGCCATCTAAGAACTTCCCAGAGGATTTTTCATTGAATTTACCTCCAGAACAAGGAAGATTATCATGGAATTTAAACCTAACATAACTTCATGTATTTGTTGTTTCAGTCATTTTTGAATCATGCCTGACTCTTCCTGACCCTTTTTAGGGTTTTCTTGGCAGAGATACTGGAGTGATTTTGCCATTTTCTTCTCTAGCTCATTTTACAGATAGAGGAAACTGAGGCAAACAGGTTTAACTGATTTTCCAGGGACACATAGCTAAGAAGTGACTTAGTCTAGATTTTATCTCAGGAAGATGTCTTTCCAGCTTCAGCCCTAGAACTCTATCCACTATCCCATATAGCTGTTTTAATATAACTTACTATCATTTCAGGAATCATTTCTAAAATGTTTACTGTGCAGCAGGTACTCTGCTTTAGGGTGGATATAGAAAGACAAAAATGAAAAAAATAAAAACCTTTTTCCCTCAGAAAGCTTACCTTCTGATGGGAGAATACATTAAAGCATACATATAAAGAAATACAAGAAAATTTAAGACCAAAGAAAATATAGATTTAGAACTGAAAGAGGCATTAGGTGCAATCTAACCAAACTGCTCTGTTTTATAGATAAGGAGGCCAAGGCCCAGAGAAATAAAACTTGATGCTGTATGGGTTCTGGGAAACCCCTTGAGCTCTCCTTGAATCTTTTACCTACAGGCTCTGGGAAACCCCTTGAATTCTGATTGAACCTTCCCATTGGATGAGGCCATAAGCCTTATATTGTGCCCTTGAACTGGCCTAGCCTACCATTGTCTGTAGTCTCCAGCACCTTCCCACCCTTAATCACTCATTGACCTATCTGACTCCTGAAGACCCTCCCCAAACTCCTCCTCTAGACCACCTCTAGATTCCTCCCACAACCTTTCTGTATATATGATCCCATCTTCCCTCCATGTGGGTGAGAGAGCCATAGAATGACCTAGCACAGACTTACTCTGTGTCTAATGCAAGCAATCTTTGAATAAACTTTACTTTTCTTTGGCTGAGAAGACTTGAGTTGAATTAATTGGGCAGGACCTGGAGTTTTGGTATTTTGGGGTCTCCAGAGCAACCCTAAGGCTCTTTATGGGTAACCTCTTCAAAAATGATTTGCCAAAAGTCACAAAATCAATAAATTTAACTCACCAAATTCAAGACCCTGGGTCTATTTTTATTTTTATTTATTAATTTTTCATTTTTCAAATGCTTTATTAACGTCTGATTTACATCATTTGTTTCCCCCAGATTTTGAGTTACAAATTTTCTCCCTGTTTATCCCCTACCCACCGCCCTAAAATAGCAGTCCCACAGGACATCCCCTCCTCCAATCTGCTCTCTCCCATATCTTCTCCCATACTCCCTTAGACTTTTCCAGTGGGGCATGGTGGATCTCTATGCCCCAGTGCCTGTATATCTTGTTTCCCAGTTACATGTAAGATAGTATTAATAATAGTATATATGTATATATAATTTTAAACATTTGATTTTAAAACTTTGAATTCCAGATTCATTTCCTTCATCCCTTGTCACCCACCCTTACTGGGAAGATAAGCATTTCAGTATAGATTGTACATGTGTAGCTAATGCAAATCATTAACACAGTAGATATATTATAAAAGACTGACTTTTTTCCCTCCCTCCTATCCCACCTCCCACTTGTTCTATTCCCTACTTTGATCCCATCCTTTTTCAAAAGTGGGTGCTTCCAACTTCCCTTCCCCCTACTCTCCTTTTGGGTGAGATATCCTATTTAGTGTGTATTTCATTCCCTCCCTGAGCTAAATTCAGTGAGAATAATATTGACCCATTCCCTTTTGCCTTCCTATTCTTCCCCTCCATTGTAACCCTTATCCTTTGTCTCTTCTTTATGAGATAGTTTACCCCATTCTGCCTCTTCATCTCGTTTCATTATATTCCTCTCTCACCTCTTAATTTCCCCTTTTAAGTATCATCCCTTCCTATTAAATTGGTCCTGTGCCCTCTGTCTATGTAAACCTGTAAGCATATATACACACATTCACACAAGTATTCATATGCCAGTATACCCTCTGAAATAGACATATCTATCTATCTATCTATCTATCTATCTATCTATCTATCTATCTATCTATCTATCTATCTATCATCTTTCTTTCTTTCTTTCTTTCTTTCTTTCTTTCTTTCTTTCTTTCTTTCTTTCTTTCTCTCTCTCTCTCTTTCTCTTTCTTTCTTTCTTTCTTTCTTTCTTTCTTTCTTTCTTTCTTTCTTTCTTTCTTTCTTTCTTTCTTTCTTTCTTTCTTTCTTTCTTTCTTTCTATTCCCTTCAACTATTTTCATAGTGAGAAAAGTTTCATCAATTACAATTATCGCTTTTCCATGTAGGAATGTTAATAGTCCAACTTTAATCAGTGGCTTATGATTTCTTCTCACTGTTTACCTTCTCAAGCTTCTCTTGCTTCTTGTATCTGGATGTCAAATTTTCTATTCAACTCTGTTTTTTTCATTAAGAATGTTTGAAAGTCCTCTACTCCACTGAATGACCATATTTTCCCTTGAAACAAGATACTCAGTTTTGCTGGGTAGGTGATTCTTGATTTTAATCTCAGCTCCTCTGCCCTCTGGAATATCCTATTCCAGGCCCTTCGATCCCTGAGTGTAGAAGCTGCCAGATCCTGTGTTATCCTGATTGTGTTTCCACAATATTCAAATTGTTTCTTCCTGGCTGCTTGTAATATTCTCTCCTTGATCTAGGAATTCCAGAATGTGGCTATAATATTCCTAGGAGTTTTATTTTTGGAATCTTTTTCAGGAGGTGATTGGTGGATTCTTTCAATTTCTCTTTTGCCTTCTGGTTCTAAAACATCGGGGCAATTTTCCTTGAGAATTTCTTGGAGGATGATTTCTAGGTTATTTCTTGGATCATGGCTTTCAGGTAGTCCAATAATTGTTAAATTATCTTTCCTGGATGTATGTTTCAGGTCAGTGGTTTTTCCCATGAGATATTTCACATAGCCTTCTATTCTTTCATTTGTTTGGATCTGTTTAATATCATCTTGATTTCTCTTAAAGTCACTAGCTTCCCTTTGCTCCAATCTAAATCCGAGGGAATGGTTCTCCTCATTGAGTTTTTGAGATTCTTTTTCCATCTGGCAAATTTGGCTTTTCAAGGCATTCCTCTCCTCATTGCCTTTTTGAGCCTCTTTTGCCAATTGAGTCAGTCTGTTTTTAAGATGTTATTTTCCTCAGTCAGGCTGTTGACTTTCAGTGCATAATTTTCTTGAATTGTTCTCATTTCTCTTCCCAATTTTTCCTCCATTTCTCTTATCTGCTTCTTCAGGTCCTCTATGACCTGTAACCAGCTCATATTTTCCTTTGAAGCTTTTGGTGCAGGAGTTCTGACTTCACTGTCTTCCTCCTGTTCCATGCTTTGCTCCTTTTTGTCCCCAAAATAGGAGTCTAATGTTGGAATCTTCTGTCTGCTTTGTCTCCTTTGTCTGGTCATGTTTCCCCTCAGTCACTTGACCCCTGGGCTTTTTGCCACAGTAGGACTCTGCCTACTCTACAGACAGGGCAGCTTTCTTCTGAAACTCTGGGGTTTCCTCAGCTGCTGGAGGTATTAGTTAGGTGCCCTCTCTGAGGCCTCCACATGCTCTGGCAAGCTGGTCACGCATCCCAGGACCTCCACCCTAGGTCGCAATCCAGATTCAATAAGGTTAATGCAAGAGTGATTACCCCTCAGACTGGTGCTTGGTCCCCCTACACTCTGCAGGCTAGGAGCTGAAGCTGCAACATGGTGCAGGGAGGAGTCTCAGTGGCTTCTCGCCCTGGGGTCAAAGCTGATCCACTCCCAGCTACTGGTCCCAAAGTCCACACTGCACTGACCTCTCACTTTGTCCTTTGCATCTACGTGTTGATGAATCTAGAAATGGCCAGAGCTGCTGGTGATCTGGAGTCCCTCCAGCCAGCAGCTGGTCAGGCTCACCCTTGGACTAAAACATCTGGCTCATGGGTGCCTGGGCTCAACTCCCAGCGCGCTGCACTGGCCGATTCCTGCTGGCCTGCCAGGCTGTCCTCAGTGGGAAGTTAGCTTCTCTGTGTCATTTTGTGGGTTCTACAGCTCCAAAGTTTGTTTAGAGTCCGTTTTTACATGGATTGGGGAAGGTGGAAGCCGGAGGCCAGTGGAAGTTCTGCTTCTACTCTGCCATCTTGACTCCACCCTAAGTCCCTGGGTCTAGAGGAGCTCCAAACTCAGGTTCTTGAGGGAGGGACCAGTGAGTAAGGTAAAGAACACTTGAGATTTGAAGTCCTTATAACTAGGTTTAGATCATATCTGAATTACTACTTTATTATGCCTATGAATTAGCCTCCTTTGACCTCAGTTTCTGTAAATAGGGGAAGGGGTGTTGACTGTCTGACCCCTTAATTCTTTGCAGATTTAAATCTATGATCCTATGAACTGGAGGAAGCAATGGTTGAACTGTTATGGATGTTTAAAACATTGGAGAATGGAAGAGGTGTCTGAGGATCAGAAAAAGTCAGATGGCTTTGAAGATGTTACCCATAAAAAGCATTAGGGTTGCTCTGGGGACCCCAAAATACCAACATTCCAGGTCCTGCTGAATGAATTAGACTCAAGTTTTCTCTCAGCCAAAGAAAAGTAAAATTTGTCAAAAGTTCACTTGCACTGGAAGTAGGGTAAGTCTGTGCTAGGTCATTCTACGGCACTCTCACTATTCTACAGCACTCTCACTATTCCATGGCTCTCTCATTATTCTGTGGAACTCTCACAAACATGAAGACAGGATGGGGGTCTTATATACAGAAGGTTGTGGGAGGAATCTAGAGGTGGTCTAGGGGAGGAGTTTGGGGAGGGTCTTCAGGAGGAGTTAATGTGGTCAATGAGAGTTTAAGGGTGGAAAGTTGTTAGAGGCCACCTGGAGACCACAGACAATGGTGGGCTAGGCCAGTTCGTGGGAGGATTGACACTTTGACAGGCTCAAGGATGGGAAGTCTAGTAACAGAGGGTGGGAAGTCTAGTAACAGAGGCTTGGGCTCAGCCACAATGTAAGGCTTATTGCCTCATGCAAAAGCTTCATCAAATGAGACAATTTAATCAAGATTTCAAGGGAGGTTCCCAGAGCCTGTACTTCAAAAATTCAGGGAGAGCTTGAGGGGGCTCCCAGAGCCCATACCTCATCAACTTAATTTTCAAAAAGAGATAATGAGATCCAAATGTACTAGACAGATGAAATAGTAGGAAAAAGAAGAGAAAAGAAAACTGGGTTTGAATTCTACCTCTATTATTTACTTTATATTACCTTTGGCAGTTTAACTATTTGGAGTTTCATTTCTTTCTTCTGTAACATGATTTAACTGGACTAAACTCTCTGCTAACAGTGTTTCACATTTCCAACTGCCTATGAGACATCTCAAACTAAATGTCTCTTAAACATCTTAAACTCAATATTGCCAAAACTGAACTCATTACCTCCTACTCCATACCTGCCCTTCTTCCCAATTTTCCCCATTAGTATTTTTTGGTCTTTATTAATTTATTTGTTTACTTTTAGTTTACAAGATTCAATTCTATAATTACTTGAGTTTCAAATCTTTCTCCCTCTATTCCCTCCTTCCCCCCACCCATGGTGCTATACAATCAAGTATAGGATCTGCAAATACTTTCACATTAGACATTAGTCAGTTATAAAGACATATTGTATCAGATGGAATGAAAAATGGTAAAGAGGACATAAAACAAAACAAGAAAAAGGTCAAGTAGTTTGCTTCAATCTGGATTCAAACTCAGTTCTTTCTAGTTCTTTACCTGGATATAGATATCTCTCTCCATCATGAGCCTTTTGGGATTGACTTATATCACTGCATTGTTGAGAAGAGTCCAGTCTATCAAAGTTGGTCATCACACATGCATTGTGTTTGTAATTGTGTACAAATTTCTCCTGGTTCTACTCTTCTCACTCAGCATCAGTCCACATAAGCCTTTCCAGGTAAATATGAAGTCCATCTGCTCCTCTTTTCTTATATCACAATAGTATTCCATTGCATGCATTTATACCACAACTTGTTCAGCCATTCCCCAATTGATGGGCACCCCCTTAATTTCCAATTCTTTGCCACCACAAAAAGAGCTGCTATAAATATTTTAGTACATATGGGTCTTCTTTGGGATATAACCCTAGAAGTTTTATTGCTGGGTCAAAGGGTATGAAATTATTTATAGCCCTTTGGTCATAATTCCAGATTGCTGTCCAGAAAGGTTGGATCAGTTCACAACTCCACCAGCAATGCATTAGTCTTCCAATTTGCCCACATCCTCTCCAGCATTTGTCATTTTCCTGTTTTGTCATCTTAGCCCATTTGACTGGTGAGATGTGGTATCTCAGAGTTGTTTGGATTTGTATTTCTCTAATCAATAGTGATTTAGATTTAAACTGCCTGTTCATATCCTTTGACCTTTTATCAATTGGAGAATGACTTGTATTCTTATAGATTTGACTCAATTCTATGTACATTTTAGAAATGAGTCCTTTATCACAGACATAGGTTGTAAAAATTCTTTCCCAATGTCCTACCTCCCTCTTAATCTTGGTTACATTGGCTTTGTTTGTACAGAAGCTTTTCAATTTAATGTAATCAAAATTATCCATTTTGCATTTTATAATGTTCTCTAATTCTTATTTGGTCATAAAGTCTTTTCCTCTCCACAAATCTGATGAGTAAACTAGTCCTTGCTTTCCCATATTGCTTACAGTATCAACCTTTATACCTAGATTATGCACCCATTTAGACTTGATTTTGGTATATGGTGTTAGATAATGGTCTATGCCCAGTTTCTGCCATTTCCCATTATTCTTGAAGGTTACCACTACTATCCTTCCAGTCACCTGGTATCATAATCTAAGTGTTGTCCTTGACTTCTAGCTCACTCTTACCTCCGCATATTCCATCTAGTTCTAAATCTTGTCAATTTTAACTTCACAAAAACTCTTATAAATACTCCCTTTGGATCTAGAGTTAAAAGGATTTGCGTTTGGGGCCCCCAGGTAGCACAGCACATAAAAACATCGGCCCCAGTGTCAGGATGACCTGGGGATCAAATCAGGGCTCAGACATTTATCACGCACCCAGAAACACCTGGCTGTGTAACCTTGAGCAAGTTACTTAAACCCAATTGCTTAAAAAAAAAAGATTTGCGTTCAAATCTGGTCTCAAACACTATGTGACCCTGGGCAAGTTACTTAACCTCTGTTTGCCTTAGTCTCCTAAACTGTAAAATGGGGATTATAATAGAATTTACTTAGTAACATTGTTGTGAGGATCAAATGAGATAATATCTGTAAAAGGCAGTTAGTACACTTCCTGATATATAATTGTTGCTATATAAATGTTTATCCTCTTCTCCTCTTCCTCCTGGAGTTTTTGACTTTCTTTAATTTTGTAATGTTAATGGGATTTAAAACCTTCCCTGCCCATTAATAAGCCTCACTGTGGAGCCCATTAAGGGAAGCTTGCTTGTAGGAAGGCTTTCACACTTTCTGTCAATTACTAATTAGGCACTGAGTCATGACGGTTGTCATGACCTCTGGCTCTAAAAAAGGTAGATGAGAATGCTGGCTAGCCTTTAATAAGACCCCCACCTTGGAAAAACCTAGATGCTGGTGCTTCTCTCATGGGTAACTATGTATATATTGCCTTGGTTAGACAGTTAGATCTGTATGTTGATTTGTGCTAATTTCTCAGACAGTTAGAAGTCCTGTCTGTTGGTCTTTATTTTTTTTTCTTATATTTTCTCTATTTTCTTTGTTTGGATTTTCTCTGAAGTTTAGGGTGCTGATTTTCCCCTGAATTAATGAATGCAATTAAAAAAGATTGTTGAAATGCCATCTTTCCTAGTAAAGCAGATCTAAGAACCTGTGCTAGCAGCCATCTTGGGTATGCCAGTGTTGTTGCCATTACAAAAAACAGCTAAATTCTAACTTTTACCAAGAAGCTTTTTTTTTTCTTTTTGGAAAGGGAAAGGTAGGGAAATTGGGGTTAAGTGACTTGCCCAAGGTCACATGGCTAGTTTTTGTGTTAAGTGTCTGAGGCTTGATTTGAACTCAAGTTTTCCTGACTCCAGGGCTGGTGCTCTATTCACTATGCCACCTACCCACCCACAAGAAGCCTTTTCTTAACCTTTTTAATATTAGTGTCTTCCATTTGTTGATTATTTACAATTTATCATGTGTGTGTGGGTAGATAGATAGATGGATAGATAGGTAGACAGACAGACAGACAGATAGATAGATAGAAGATAGATAGATAGAGAGATATACACATAAACACACGTACATTGTTGTTACATGGTTGTTTGCATGTTTTCTCCCCATTAGATTATGAGATACTCGAGTTCTGAGACTATATTTTATTTTTCTGTGTTTCCCTAGAGCTTAGCACAGTGTTTGGCACATAGTAGATCCTTAATAATGTTTATTGACTGAATGACTGATGACCTTTAAGGCACTCTCTAGTTCTAAATCATACATTTGTTTGGTTTTTGCTTTTTTGGTTTAGACTAATAATTTCATTGATGTAGGAAACTCTAGATATAGGAATATTTTCCATGAATACAAACCAGTAACTGTGACTTATAATCAGATAGTTGCCAGAAACATCGAGAGGTCTAGTAACTTGCCTATGGTGTCACAGGAAATATATCTGATAAGATACACTTGACTGTATATTTTTCTAATTCCAAGGATTGTCTTCTATCTACCATGCCAAGCTAGTAGGGCAGATTCACTGACTGCTGGATTTGAAAATTTTGTTCTTGTTAGTAACTACTGCTTTACTTACCAACGCAAACCATTTTTAATTACTTTTTAAAATGTTTCCAAACCCTGGCAAAGATATAGCCTTGGTTTATTGTTCTATTCTTGGCCCATCTAGTTTCCATCATGAGAGAAAGTTAAATAGCTTTTCTTTCATATTGGTAAAGACCAGTTCAGATACAGAGCAAGGAAAATCTTGAATTGATTAATAATAAAATGAAATGTTGCCAATTTATCCATAAGGTCTAAGTGATTCACCTCATGAAGAAAGTTGATACCCAACCTAGACTATTCACTAGTAATATTGTCAGTTTCTTAGCATAGAGCTATTTTATTGTAGAAGCTTTTTTTTTTCTAAATAAATTAAGGATAAAATCTATGCCAATTTGTTCAGCTCTGATTCAATTTGCAATCCTACCTTCTATTTGTCTCCATTGACATGGGTAAGAACAAAAAACAAAACCCAACAAAAGATGCAACAGATTTCATACTGTGGCTTCTGGGAGGCAGTGGCTTAAGGGCTGCTATTTCAAAAACAAAAGCAATTCATCTAGTCCTACCTTTGACATCAAAATTATTTTC
The DNA here is from genome assembly GCF_028583685.1 of Petaurus breviceps papuanus. Classification (NCBI taxonomy): domain Eukaryota; kingdom Metazoa; phylum Chordata; class Mammalia; order Diprotodontia; family Petauridae; genus Petaurus; species Petaurus breviceps. The sequence goes on from NW_027186304.1 coordinate 962,475, forward strand.
TATCATTTTATCTATTATCACAAAGACTTTAAAAGACTTTACCTTGTTCTTCATTTATCTTTATTTTATTATTAAACACTTTGTAAATGTTGTCTGTTTTTTATCCTTTTAAAATCATAAGATCTAATAGCTTTTTTGAAAAATAAAAAGCCACAAATGTGGCCTGTTCAATGTTAGGAACTCAAAGCATAGAGGAAGTTAGAAAGTCTGGTGCAATGTCACAGGAAACTTGTTGCCATCCCTCCTAATTAAACTGAAGAAGATGTTGATACCGGGATCTAGGAGGAATTTTTAACCCAATAAAGCAACATCATAGAGGAGAGAGCTAAATCCTGCCACATCAGGAAGACCTGGGACCAAGTTCCACATGCTGACTTCAAGACTGTCAATGACCTCATCTCTCAATGCCCAGGGCACTAAGACCAAGTAATGGGACAATACTAGATCTACATTGGGAATGAGAGTCTGGGTCTCACTTGAAGGAATCTACACCATTGAAGCCAGATCCTAACAGGTCTCCCTCAAAAAAAAAAAAGCCCAAAATACATATTAAATATTTATATCAGAGTCTTTAAGAGGTATTTATTTATTTATTTTGCCTTTTGGATGGCAATTGGGGTTAAGTAACTTGCCCAAGGTTATACAGCTAGTTTTGCGTGTGTGTGTGTGTGTGTGTGTGTGTGTTAAGTGTCTTAAGTGTGTTAAGGGCCTTATTCACTGTACCACCTAGCTGCCCCAGGTGATTATTTATTAAGGAAGGAATGAGGTTCATATGAAAGGTAAAGGAGTCCAGGAGAGGAAAAGGACCTGAGGTAAAGATCCCCTAAATGTTGCCATCTTAATCACTATTAGTGTCACCTCAAAAACCATGAATGTGGATCCCATTAAAGGGTGATTTGTGTAACAATCTTTTGACATCAGAGAAGGACATAACACAGTCCTTCTTTTCAACCCCTCCACTGGTGAGTTCTGCTTTAACCTTGAGACTGGCAGAACACCTCCCTTTGCCTGACAAGCAGGCCCTAACCCAACTTTTGGGCTTGTGCAATAAAATAGTCCTGGAAGAACCAAAGGGAGAACTCGAGGGAGCCAGGGCATGAAAGCATAAAGAAAGCATGAGCCCCAAGTAGTGGAAGGCAGTGCTCTGGGCCAAGATCCTTTGTGTGGCTGAACATTGTTTCCTCAGGGCTGCAGGGGGAGCCTGGTGAGTTTTATTTTTCCTCTTTCCCTCCCTTTCCTCTTCTGAGAAGGCGAATCTACAGGAGGCTTAGTTTGCTGCTGGCGATTGTGATAAGCTACTGTTAACCACTGGCATTTTCCTAATCTGTGTCATTGTTCCAATGAAGTGGAGAGGAGGCAATTTTGGACAGAACAACCCCAGCAGGGGTAAAGAGAGAAGTTTAAAACTCTTATATTTTGCCAGATCAGCCTCTGGCTTGGGGCTCAGAGATGTGGAAGAGAGTTAATTTATTATACACCTTCCAAGGGCAGAGAGAAGAAATATCTATATCAAGGTTCCTCTGAGCCAGAAGTTTTTAACCTAGGGTCTGTGAACTTAAAAACAACCACAATTGTATTTTTAATATGAGGTTTTAAAAAAATAACCCTTTGAATTTTATTTTATGTATTTCGATATCTTATTCTGAGCAGGGGTCTGTCCATAGGCTTCATCAGTATGCCAAAGGGATGCACGGTACACAAAAGAGATAAAATCCTTTTGTCCTAGAGGGACTGAATGAGTCAGCAATAGCTGGTGCTGGTATTTAGGCAGGGCCACTTCCATTTTCCTAGGCTAAGCTACCTTCAGAGAGAAGATGCCAGGGAAATTGAGACCAAGATCAGTCTATAAAAGGTGGAATGATTGACAGCTCTCCAAGCTCACCATGGTACCACATCACCACTGTGACACTACTGCTAGATTTGTAGATCCAGACTTTTTATAGTCTGTTTTTGCTTTCATCAGTCCAGATTTAAGAATTCCATTCCCCAAAGAGTATGTAAATATGACTCCTACTTAGTTGATAAGTTCTAGGGATTTCACTGAAACAAAACAGTTGAAAGTGACTTGCCCAGGACATAGCTAATAGGTAAGTTAGAAGTGGGACCTGAACACAGTCCTTCCATACTCTAAAGTCAGTGCTCTATTCACTACATCAAGCAGCTTCAACTGTTACTGATGTTCTAATGTCAAGTCAACAAGCATCGGATTGGCTTGCTTGGTTTTAGGCCCCATGGTAAGTGCAGGGAATACCAAGAAAGACAACAGCCTCTCACCTCAAGGGGCACAATCTATTGGGAAACATAGCATGCGAACAATTATGTAGAAACAAGATATATAAAGGATCAGTTGGAAGTAATCTCTGTGGAAGGCATGAAAATGCACTAGGGGTAATAATAATAAAGATAACTGGCAAAGGCTTCTTGCAAAGGTTGAATTTTAGCTGAAACTTTTAAGGAAACCAGAAAGCAGAGATCAGAAGGGAAAGCACTTTTAGTCAGGGCATGAAAATGCTATAGTTGGGAGATGTAATGACTTGTGAGAAAAAAATCAGCTTATAGTTTTGAAATTTTGTGCAACAATTTAACTTAATTGGGAGCTAAGGAAGAAAAAAAACAGTGAAACTAAACTAACATACAACAAACAATGTGTTATGTTTTATGAAAGCATTGAATTTGAATTGAGTTCTGATTTGTTCATGCTTAGTATTGAAAGAAATTGGTACTGATAAAGAATGGGAGTGGTGGGAAAACACCTTATTTTATTGCAACATCAAGCAAAATTGAACTTGAGACATAAATTTTGTTTTGATTCATACTTTGTTTTAGCTTTAAGGTCAATGTACATAACTCTTAGCAGATGCACAATTTTTGATGTTTACATTTCAGCATTATTTGTTTGTTGGCAGATATACTGATGTATACCAGCTTTGGAAAAAGAAATGGTTCATGGGATTGGATGGGTTAAGAAACATGAAAGCATACCCTTCTGAATGCAGTTCTAAATGGGGAGGATTTCCTTCTCCTCTCCAGCACAATTAATATAGTTAGGATATAATCTTAGGACTTGAGATATTAATGTGTTAACACCCTATTATCACTGTAAGACTCAATAAGAGCATGTGCTTCACAATTAATATTAAATTAATTTTAATTAAGGAAAAAAAAAGTTTACCTCAAACCATCAATCAACCAACAAGCATTTTTTCAGTGCATTCTATATTTCAATCACTCTGCTATGATGTGGGTTTCAAAGACCCAAATCAAGCAGTCTTTGCCCTGAAGGACCTTATGTTCTACACAGAGAGACAAAAGATGGATACAAAATACTGCAATTATAAGGAATGGGAGAGGGCAGCGCTAGCAACTGGATAGAACAGGAAAGATTCAAAAGAAGGGGAGAAAAGGAAAGAGTGAGAAAAACATAAGCTGAAGGAAGAAAAAAAGTAAGTTAAAGGGGGGAAAGAAAAGAGAAAGATCAGGAAAAGGTGGAAGGAGTCTTAGAAGTAGAGCTATTTAGGGGTGGCCAGGTGGCTCAGCAAGTAAGAGCACCGGCCCCAGTGTTGGGATGACCTGGAGATCAAATCTGGGCTCAGATACTCAGCACCACACCCAGAAATAACTGGCCGTGTGACCTCGAGCAAGTTACTTAACCCCGATTGCTTTAAAAAAACAAAAAACAAATAGAGCTATTTGTGAAAATAAAACAAAGATTCTGAAGAAAAAAATAAGGACATTTTTAGTAATGATACAGCTCAATAGTTGTGTGAGTAGAAAGCAAAAGTATCCAGAATCACCTTTCCCCACCAAGTTTTTTTTTAGCATATTCAAAATAATTTCTAATATACTTAGCAGATGAAATATTTAATGCATGTGGTCTGTAAAAAGTATATATGTATATACATATATGTATATGCACACACACATATATACATGAAAATATATTTATCCTATTGGATATGTATACATATATTCCTATTACATATGTGTACATATAGTCTGTAATATATTTGTGTATATGTATATATCTTGTTCTAGATTATACACACATCTCTTAATTCATCAGAATTTAATTTGTCTGCTATAAAAAGCTTAAAGTATATTTGAAATTTCTTTATATCTATCAACACTTATTTTCTGAAAATGATAAGTAAATATTCTTTTTGGATTTTGTCAAGTTAATGTTAGGTATTCACACACTGTTATAGCAGAATTGGTTTATTGTGATGTAGGTCAAGTTCATTTCACTTTAAATTCATACACTTCATTCAGCCCACTGTGCTGCAGTCATTCATCTATTTATTTCAGCTTCAACAAAGTGATCCAGGAGACCTTCCAAGTCCCTTCACTGCTAATGACTTCCCTCTGAGATTTCTTTCCATCTACAACATATATATCTTGTATGCGTAGTGTTTATGAACTCTGGGAGTCTTTATTCTAAGTCCAACTTGCACTGACAAGATACAACCTCTAAACAAGGTTATATTTTGTCCTCAGGTTTCTATAGTTACCCCTGATACATTAGGGGTCCATATTTTCCAACACAACTGAAACGACTGATGACAACAACGACAACGACAAACACTCTCAAGTTGACCTCTTATAACAGTGTATTCCCCTACTTAAATTTGGTGGGTGATATATACACACACACACACACACACATATACATATATATGTGCATGATATATATGTGTATGTATATATACATATACATACACACACACAAACACATATATATATATATATATATATATGTACAGGATGTGAAGTTGGGAGGACCTGAGTAAAAATGCAGTGTCAAGCACTTATTTGTCCCAGTGTCCTCATCTGTAAAATGGGGATAATTATAATTGTGACTACCTTGCACAGATGTTGCAAGTATAAAATAAGATAATATTTGTAAAATGCTTTGTAAACCTTAAAATTTTATAAATTGCTAGCTCTTATTATTAGGAATAGTAGCAGTAGCAAATCTTAATGATGAGTTATCTCTTCAGACTCATCTAACCAATAATTTAATCTCCTTAATATAATTGATTAGCAGTCCTTTAATTAACATTAAGCCCAAAAGGGGTGATAGCGAGTAGGACATGACTGAATAGCAGGAGCTTTTAATAAAGGGAATTCTACTGAGAAGATATAGTAAGAAAGAGGCAATTAGGTTGTATGAGGTAGCTAGGTGTAGCACTAATGCAATATTTACAGCAACCAAGATCATGATAAAGTCCATGACTATAAGTATAGCATGACGTTTGATCGCAAAATATGCCAAACTCTCCAGATAGAGGATAGAACTGAAGCATTTATTTAGACACCAGAAAACCAAATCCCAAAACCAGTAAGCCAATTCCCTCATAGTACCAAAGATATTCAGAAGCCATAATAATGCTGAGAGCCATAGCATCCTTCAGCCTTACAACAAACCAATACAAGATTAATATTTACTTATAAACCTCTCTTTCTCCTTAATGAGTATCCTCTCCCCCTGCACTGTCTCACTATCTCTGACCAGCTTCCTTTGGACTCTGCTTCCCTCCAGCAAACTCCTCAATCACAGACTCCATGTGACTACATTTAGCCTATTAGGGGGCAGAGTTTATCTTCACAGCAGGGAAGCTTCCTGTGGATTTTGCTGCACCCTTCAGCAAATTCCCTTCATCACAGGCACCATGTGATTACATTCAATCTCTTAGGGGGCAGAGTTTACTTTCAAAGAAGGGGAGGACTTCGAACTTCCCTCTAGGTCTATTAAGGGGCAGGGAAGATCTTCAAATCCCCATTCCCATTACGCTAGATGGCTCAGTGGATGGAGCGCTGGCCCTGAAGTCAAGAAGATCTGAGTTCAAATCAGGCCTCAGACACTTACTAGCTGTATGAACCTGGACAAGTCACTTAACCTCTGTTTGCTTTAATCCATTGGAGAAGGAAATGACAAGCCACTCCACTATTTTCACCAAGAAAATCCCACAGACAGTATGGTCCATGGAGACATGAAGAGTTGGATGTGACTGAAACAATAGCAAGAACAGAAGTATATTCCCTCAAAATTGGGGTTACATGTTCTCCTATACTATTTTAGTGACTGGGAAGAATGGATTCAAACTTAAAATTATTGTGACAAAGCATGAACCTCATCAACTTTGCTTCCAAATGAGGAACAGTTAATGGACCAAATTTCTCCCTTCTTTACAGAAAGCAATTTTTTATCTTGGTGTTAATCCACTATGGAGCAAGGTGAAACAGATTTCTCAAGCTTTTATTCCTTACCAGGCTCAACAGTCTGCAAACTCTGGCATAATTACACTTCTTGGACTGTTGGTGTTCTGATCTTTTGAACTCACAAGCTGCAGCTTAGTTCATTCTATCCTATACTGAAGGCAGCAAGGAATATATAGAATACAGAAGGCACAATATAAGCACCATGAACCTGCAGGGGGAGAGATTACAGGAGACTCTTCCTACCATTGTTACTGTCTCTCCTCCCCCCGCTACCCCCCCATGCTGTAAAGGCAAGCAAAGTAAGATTTTTTGCTCTTTTTCTGGATTGAGTATTAGCCAATCAAGTGCCTTTGATTGAACCCTGCCTTTGATTGGAAACAGTATATATTGTATTGCTTGGAGGGAGAGGTGAGAGTAGAGAGAGAAGCAAAACTGAGAGAGAGAAGCAAACATGAGACAGCTAGTGGAACTTGCTTGTGGGGAGGCCTAACAGAAAGAATGTGATATTGGTGCTCCCCCCATTGATCTGTGTTAATTTCTCAGACAGAAGCCTTGTCTGTTTGTCTTTATGGAATTGAGCTGAAAAGTGGAGATATATCCAGAGGAAGGAGACTTAGATTAAACCCCTTTTAAGAGCTGTAAAAGTGAATTGAGATGATGATGCTGGTAATGCATATAAATAGTGCTGTAGCCCTGTTAAACTTTGCTTTCCTAGAAACAGAGGCTCTGGTTAGGAGCCCCTGGAGCCTGCTGTCAAGCCAAAGTAGGAAGAGCTTAGAGTGGAGCAGCCCCCATGAGCTGAGACAGGGAGTAGGAGCAGAGAGCTTCCTATGTGTGAACCCAGGCAAGAGCCAGGAGTGGATGGCCCAAAGAGGAAGAGCTGTGGGGTTTGGAAGTCAGCCTTGAGTCAACATGAGAGGAGACTTTACTTGGACACCATGTATTTATTGAGAAGATTGTGACTTACTGTCACAATACTGATTGTGACCTAGGGGTGAATGGTGTTTGTATTTTCTGCTATCGCTTAAGGATGTGTTTTCCTGTGGAAAACCCTAGCCTGTGACCCACTGATTTTGGGAATACAATGATATATACTGTATATACTGTGTAATATGTCACAGGAGGGGAGACTCTAGCCTGGGACCCCCTAATTGAGTGAAAAAGTATTTTGGGGAATGCTACTGAATGAAATGATCTATGTGCCATATGATATACTGAGAGTTATGATTTACATATACATCTAATCTATATCTATCTATTTATAGGATATGTTTTGTTTAAGAATGTTGTTATGAATGTTATGCTTTACTTTATTGAATAATTTAGCTCTGAATAAATAGAGAATTCATTATACTATAGAGTTAGATCCTTAAATTATTCACAGCAGAAGTTCTCAGATGTTCTGCCATGATTGGCATTAAAGATGCTTACAGTAGCAGGAAAGAAAACAAGGCACGGTCATATTGGTCTTCTGCATATACTCTTTCTTTTGGCTCAAAAGTCAAAAAACCTTGCCTCATCATACTTGGGTATCATCATATTTTCTTTAAAGGAAGAAGGCAAGCCAATTGGGCTTAAGTGACTTGCCCAAGGTCACACAGATAGTAAGTGTCAAGTATCTGAGGTTGGATTTGAACTAAGGTCCTCCTGACTCCAGGGTCAATGCTCAATTCACTCTGCCACCTAGCTGCCCCCATTACACCTTTTCAAAAGCAGGTATTCCAGTCTCTTTGCATTCTGATAATAGACAGAACATATTTTGTCTGCTCTGGGGATAAATCTCCCATTGATCAGGGGTTCACTATAAATGTTAATAGTTATTGACATGTCTCTACCATTAGACTGTGAGCTACTTGTGGTCAGGGGCAGTAGTTTAGTTTTTTATTTTTGTGTGCTTATCTCTTAATACAATTATAGCCAACTATGGAATTAACCAATCACCAAGTGTTTGGTACCATTAAGTGCATCCAGGACATTGGAAAAGGCCAAAACAACTTTTTGAAAAATTGAGAACTGTGACTGCTAGTCAGCCCTGGCATAAATGTAGCCTGCTTGTGCTTTTTTTTACTCACTTTAAAAATGAGGACACGAATTTAACTAAATTAGCTTGCAAAATTCATTGAAAGTACAATCAATCAGTATTTTTTTTTCTTTTTCCACTTTTTACCTTATTAATTCTTGGCAACAATTCCTTGACCACACTCCTGGAGAACAAAGGACAAACAATATAGTCAAGTTATTTCTATTCAAAGATTACCTTAACTTTTATCCCCAGTTCTCTAGTTATTATGTGGATTGACTTTCTTGCTTCTAGTGTGAAAAAATTGTTTGCTTAAATGAAATTGTGATTGTCAATATTTGAATGCTTTAGTTTCCTGTTAGCAAGGCCTGATGTTTCCAGAATGATTTCCTTTTCTTTTCTAAAACCAAATTATTTCAGGTTTTGGAATTTTTTTTAAAGACAGTTAGATATAATTTACACCTTCATTACTCCCCTCTTATTCTAAGTTCTTATCTGTCATTTTTGTGACTTCATTCTTGGTAAACTAGCATTCTTGGTAAACCAGTGCTGGGTCTCACTTAAAAATCTATCTTTTCTATCGATCTATCTGTTTGTCTGTCTATCTATCTGTGTGTGTATATATATATATATATATATATATATGTGTGTGTGTGTGTGTGTATGTATATATACATATATGTATAATATGTATATGTGTACACACACACATACACACTTTGTTTTTTCATCCCAGTAGGTTCAACTTTTGCAAATGATATTGAAAAATAATGTCAAGGTATTAACAGTGAATTAGGAACAATTTCTCAGGTGATTATGAAGCTCCCTCCTGTCGGGCAAGAGTATGCATTGTAATCTGGGAACACAGTGAAGAGATGGAAAATTTAATCTGAATGGGAAGTTGGGGTTTTTCTCAAGGTAGATCATCGATAGTGGACATAGCCCTGAACTAGCAATATGGAAAATGATTTTCTGTGCCTGGTTATATCCCTAATTTAGGTAGTTATAGAAGTCATTCCTCTTCTTTAGGTTTCTAATGCCCAGTTTAATGAGTGAGAAAGATCATTAACAGAGGTCATCTGCTGACCTTTTGAGATTCTTTCTTAATTGATATTGATATTGACTTATAAGACATAAGGCTATATGCATGTGGGAGAGTAAGGGACTTCTAAAAATAAGTTCCTTTAATTCCACAACTTCCTCCCCTCAAACTGACTAGTTTCTCCTCTAGACCTGATTTAAAAATCAATTTGAATAACAAGATGCCTTTTGTCCTAAGATGGTTCTAAGTGGAAGGTTCTAGGGTCTAGCCTGGTCCAATAAATCTCTACATACATGTCCATGGTGTTACAATGTCAATGGAATTTGATTCATTTGGGTTATGTGGTCTGCTACTCTAACTATTCAGTCAACAAACATTTGTTAAGTACATATATGTGCTGGCCACTGTCCTAAGCACTGAGAATACAGGTAAAAAGAAAGACATTCTCTCTTATTGGTACCTAATATTTTAAGGAGGGAATAAAACGCATAAAAGGGAGCTGAAAAGGAGTGGAGGAATGGAGAAGATGCCTAAGGAGTATAATGGAGGACTCCAGATTGCAGTCTGATGAGAAATTAAGACATGGCTGGGCAGGGTACCTCCTTAAATGGAGACTCTGGGAGACAAATCAGAAGGAGTGGCCACAGGAGTTCAGAGTATTTCTGGGGTATGAATTCCAGGGTTGAAGTGACTTCTGGGATGAAGATTTTTAGAATTCCAGCTCTGTGAGAAATGAATGACTAATGACTACCACAAAGAATTCTGGTGATTTATGGACCCATTTTGTCCATGAAATGAGTGAGGAGGATCAACAGAAATCTCAATTCAAGTCTAAACTTGATTTTAATTTTTATTGCCCAGTTTATTGGCATGCTATCTAAATTTTATTTATTGAGCAAATAATGAAAAGTTTGTACTATATGCAAAGGACTACACTAGGCACAAAGGATATTACAATAAAAAAGGAAACTGTTACCGTCCACAAGGAACCTCCAAACAGACAATATTTATGCAGAAGGATAGAAACAATATCTTACCTAAAAAAATCTCCCCATTAGCTAACATGTTGTATTTTATATTGTACTTAATAAATGTCTCTTGAATACTGAAGAATGTGAACAAATATTCATTTGAAAAATCTATTTTATGGGATAATTCATCCAGGGGAAACATTAAGTTTCTGTTTTTATAATTTCTTTTCTTTTGGAAGGAAAAAAATATAATTTCCATCACTATCACCATTTCTGTGAGGCAGTGACTTATTAAGTAGTCACTTATCAATCCCTAGCCCTGCTTCCCTGTCTTGTTCGTCCTATACTGCATCCTCTTTTGATCTTCTTCCAGCTTGCTATGGTAACTCTTCTTACTGAAATGAATTGAGCATATCTCTAAGAGTGTGACTTTTGAAACTATTCTAGAAAAATCGATTCTTCTTAGATGTTGAGAGCAATGTAGTAAAAATTTATGTTATCAGAGAAAAACCCCATCCCAGATCTAGCTCTGCTACAAGCAAGAGAAGAAAAATGTCCAAAAATCAGCAAGACCATTCAATCCTTGTCAAATGTATACTGAGATGAGAATTTGTTTTGAAGTCAGTGATATAGATTCAGATTGAAGATTCTGATCTATACTTGTTTATTTTTTTTTTCTTTTTGGAGGGGGTAGGTAGGCAATTGGGGTCAAGTGACTTACCCAACGTCACATGGCGAGTTTCTCTGTTAAGTGTCTGAGGCTGCATTTGAACTCAGGTCCTCCTGACTCCAGGGCCAGTGCTCAATTCACTGCACCACCTAGCCACCCCACAGATCTATACTTTTTTACTTACTATCATATTGTCTTAGACATGTTGTTTTGCTATACTGAGCCTCAGTTTCCTTTTGTGTTAAATGAACTAGGTGATCTTCAAGATCCTTCAGGGTTTTTAAAGCCTGTAATTATATGATATAACAAAGAGAGTATCAAATTAGAATGCAAGTCAATTTGCAAGATATTATAAAGGAAACATTATAAAGTGGCAGTTAGGTAGTACAGTAGATAGAGTATTGGACCTCGAGTTAGGAAGACCTGAGTTAAAAATCTTTCTCAGACATTACTGTGTGATCCTGAGAAAGTCACTTAATCCTGTTTGCCTCAGCTTTCTCTTCTATAAAATGAATTGGAGGAGGAAAAAGCAAATTGTTTTAGTATCTTCACCAAGAAAATCCCAAATGGGGTCATGAAGAATCAGACAAGACTGAACAACAGCAACGTAAAGGAGAACAATGAAGGATGAAGAACAGTACTATTTCACAAAATAGCAAGAAGTTGTTTGTCCTTTGTCCTTGAAAAGGACCGTTATATCAGAAAGTGATGCCATGACTTGTAAGTGAATTGGATTTAAGTGAGGGAGGGCTTTGCAAAATCTCACTCTCTCCTTCAGAGTCATCTGGGTCAAGTGGAAAGATATAGATCCAGATGACTGCAGATGGCCCTGGATGCCATAGGAGACCTTGGATGTTTTATCTTAAGGTCCTTCCCAAGTCTCACTTTGACTGAGACAATGTTCATTCAGTAATTAAGGCAAGAAATGAGGCAAAGAGTGGCCTCTTTAATCTAGGTTAAAAAAATCAATCTGGCATGGGAAGACTCTAAGGGTTTCTGACCAAGACAGAAATAATTGGCATTTATACACATTCTGAACCATCAGGGACTAAACAAGACTAACTGAGACTTGGTGTCCAATAAATGAAATCCAGAATGATTTGCGTTTAAGGCATGAGCTTAAAAAAGAAATCTAGCTTGTAAACCCCAAGATATTTTTTGAGGTTTCAATAACCAAAATTTTCATTTCTTTGGGCAAGACACTCACAGTATGATGAACTATGTAGACAGAGGGAAAAGAAGGAAGGAGAGGAAAGAGGGAAGGAAGGAAGGAAGGAAGGAAGGAAGGAAGGAAGGAAGGAAGGAAAGAAAAAGGAGCTGCATTGGAATGCAGTGGAGAGGAATGAGTTGAAAGAAAGCTTGGGGTGAAATTCAGTTAAGGCACATTGCTACCAAAATATTCATGACTCAAATGATCAGGAAAGAGAATAAAGAATAGCTATTAAATGGCAAAGATCTGCCAAAAGTGATTTATAGTGATTTATCCCATAAAAGAAGAGGGAAAGTAACACAATTAAATTATAATATTTAAACTGTGTGTGTAATTAGACATATAACTTGGAATATGAAATTTCAAAAAGTAGCTGGGCATGGGCAAATCTATATATATATACATATATGAAAATTAAAAAAAAACACATTAGAAAAGACACAATTTTAGAGGTACCAAGCCACAAAATTTCAAGGCATTTATTTAAAAGAATGGGAGATTTCAAAAGAATACAAATGATAAATCATGGTGCTAGTGAAAAGGAGCCTTTGAGAAGACATCAGCAATGACAAATTCACATTACTACTTTCTTACCTTTATAACATGGTCTGGGAAAAAATTAAGGATATCTGATCAAAATCCAAGAGTTCAAGCAAACTTTCATAGCCCACCACATCTAAAGTCATTCAAGTGATCAAGAAGAATAAAGAATATGAGATTCTACTGTGTTCATTGGTTGTAGAGGACAGATCCTTTATTATTGTAGAGTTTCCGTCAACAAACTTTCTCCTATGATTTTATTAAGGTCATGTAAGAATCTATGATAGATACAGCCACAGATACAATTATGTTTTATAAACTTCTGAATGTTGGGGGTGGCCAGGTAGCACAGTGAGTAGGAGCACCGGCTCCAGTGTCGGGATGACCTGGGGATCGAATCCTGGGCTCAGATACTCAACACCACACCCAGAAATAACTGGCCGTGTAACCTTGAGCAAGTTACTTAACCCTGATTGCTTAAAAAAAAAAAACAAATAAACTTCTCAGTGTCAAAATTGTGTGAGATATAAAACAGAGCATTATTTTCATCAAAGATGTTCACCAATGTCATGCAGAATGTCCAATGCAAAATTCAAATAAAAGGATTGCCAGTAGATAGAGAGGTTCTGCAGATGTTCCTGTTTGTGAATGGCACTTAATGGATTTCATCAGACTCCAAAATGCTTCAAGGCCTCCTCTGTGAGATGTTGGCTACTCATAAAAAGACCAACTTATGTATGAAAAAGGGGGAAAAAAGTGGATAAAGAATGCATATTATAATTAGGCATGGTAAAACACACTTGTAATTCCTGGTTCCTTCTCAGTGAAGCTGGTGGATAACATAAATTCTGAACTTAGGAGGCTAAGACAATTATGCATCTAAATTAAGTCTGGTACCCATATATCTAACCCCTAAGAAGGGGGAGGGTGTGAGACAAGACTAAAGAGGGGCTAATTGGTCCAGGTCAAAATGGAGAAATCCAAAGTTCCCATACTGATCAGGTACACAAGTGGCTGCTACACTTCTAGCCTAAATGAGACAGAAAGACATAGCCTTGAAAAGAAGCTACATTCTATCACATTATGATGGGCATTTAAAGGAGTAGTCCTTTGACTTGATCACAAATGATAAGACTGATGGGAAACTGATCAAAGTATTGCACTGGTACTCCTCAAATATAAAAATATATAGGGAAACTCATCCAACCTATTAGGCATATCTTTGTAGAACCTGCAGGAAAATAGAGACAAACAGAACTGGAGCTGTGAATGGGATGTTATCTGCCATCAGTGAAGGCAGTTTCCCATATCAATGAGGCCATAGAATAATAGAGTCAAGATTTTGCCAGTTAGAATACTGGATTGATCTTAAGAGAATAACATTTTTCTCTGTTACATGTTCAGTCCTACATTTTGGATTAAAAAAAAAAGAATCTCTCAAGTACAAGATGAAGAAGTGAAGTTATGCGAGAGTTCCTTTGAAAACATTTGGGGTTTTTTTAGTGGGCTTTAAGCTCAATAGGTGTCAACTGTACAACATAACAGTCAGGGAAGCTTATATAACCTTAGTTTGCATTAAGAGAAGAATAATGTCCTCAGCAAGAGAAATGATAGTCACAATTTACTCTGTTCTTGTCCATTCGCATATGTAGCTTTATATCCCATTCAAAGCATTTTAGGTAGAATAGTAGTGAGAGGACTAGTTATCATGCTTTAAGAGAGTTGCATAGAGGAATAGGGGAGATCAAACTTTAAGAAGAGGATGCTTAGGGGGATATGGTAACTATCTTCAAGTAAATAAAGGGCTATCACATAGATGAACTGACTTATTCAATTTAGCCTCCAAAGGGTAGGATGGAATCAATGAATCAAGTTGGAGACTCAGACTTGGTTCCATGTAGAGAAAAAAAAAAACTTCCCAAAAAGTAGCATTTTCCAAAAAAGAAGAGTCTTCTTTGAAAAAAATAATAGGTTAATGGTTGAACAAGTTGGGGCATATGATTGTAATGGAATACTAATGCACTTTAAGAGATGATGAGCTTGATAATCCTAGAAACACATGGACAGACTAGCACGAAATAATGACGAACAAAAGGAGCGGAACCAAAATGTTGCATACGATAACAGTAATATCACTTTAACAACAACTTTGAATGAATAAGTCATTTTAACTATTGTAAACACCCACATTAACTACAAAGGACATGTGAAGGAAGATACTATCTTCAACCAGAGAAAGAATCAATGAATAGATTGTAGAATGATTTTACATATATATATTTGTGTTTAATGGTAGTCATCTTTGGGGAAGGGAAGGGAAAAATAAATTTATATAACTTTATTATATATTTAAAATAATAACAAATTGTACATAATAGATTTGCAGTTTTATGTAAAATCATCTTTAAAAAAATATGCTGTTATGCACACGCTTGTTTTATTCCATAAATAAAAAAAGAAAAACATTAAATTAAAAAAGAAAAATAGTAGGTTAGACAGATCCTCGGAGCAGAGGCTTAACCTTGAAGGGATTGAAGAGTCCTGTTAATTCCACTTCTTTATTTGAAAGATGAGGACACTAAGGCCCACGTAGGCTATGAAATTTGCTCAAAATTCCTCCTCATTCCATCTAATATAAACATGAAAATTTAATAATGACTAGTTGTAGAGGAGATCTTTGGTCAAGCATGCTGAGATTCCATGAAATATTTGTTTCTTGACTAGTTTCTGAAAATTATAATGAACTCTAATGAACTCTTTGGCAGATCCTCTATGGAAGATTGATGAGAAAGGCGTGAACAACAATCTTATGGTGTTCAAAGTTATATTTGGGTTGCCATTTGTGCTGATGGACGGAGGACCAAGGTAGATGAGCTCACAAATCATCAAAGGATTAAAGTAAGTTTTATGTTCCAAAGGTCAATTATATCTCTTCTGACCAATAAATTATGGTTCTAGTATGTATCTGCATACCTACACACATTATGTTACAATTCAAATGTAATTGCAATTATAATAAACCATCACTTCATTATGTATTAATACAGGGTAAAAAGCTGAAAAATAAGAAAACCCAAAGTATAGGATTAGAATATGAAATATGGAAGACTCCGTGCGTTAGAGGAGGATGGACACTCTTGTGTTGGGTGTTGAAAATGAATAAGGGTGTGCCTTGGGTTTCCATGTGATCATTTTCCGAAGGTGTGTAGCTTTCTCACGGTAACATTTTATTTTTAATGAGTGAGTATCATGCAACATTAATAGGACATGTGACACTTTTATAACATGTTAGACAATATATCCATATAAACTTTAGATTAGAGAGGATTCTGAGAAAATGGCAGAGTAGGTCAGAAAATTCCAACCTTTCAAGATTTTCCCCCACAAAAGAATCAAAACAGCACCTTAGGGTGAACAAAGTGTGGGTATTACAAGTGTGGATATAGCAAAGTATTCATAAATAAGAATAGGTGTACAACTGGGGTCTTCCTGGGACAATTTGAGAAGATCAAAAGAAAAATCCTGGGCTGAGGTTTGGTCCCTGTGAAGAGTAACCACCTCCAGGCTAGGTTCCCTTTTAACAACAAGCAGCAAGTTCTGGGGTTAGTTGGTTTGAGAGGCTGCATCAGCCCCAGTCATCAGAACTTTTACCCTCTACTCCCCATAGCGAGGAGAGTTGGGTGTTTGAGCCCAGGAACATTAAGGGAACCTCTTCTGATAAAGAATGCCAGACCCAATTGTGCTGCAAAGAGTGGTTGGGGTGAGAAGGAACCAGTATAGGTCTACTGAATGCAGAAGCAGTGGGGTAGAAGCCCCTGGTAGTGTGGACACTTACAGAAAGTTGGGAGTTTGGCTTTGACTGCAGGCTAGAGGGGAGAACTGAAGATTTGAGGTAAGAGACACAATTTCCCACACCCCAGTGCTAGAGGTGATTACCAAAAAAAGCTATTACCACAAAAAAAAATGCATAGGCAAAGGAGAAAGAATCCAACCATAGAAAGCTGTTATGGGTGTTTGTCTTCAGTGGAGGATATTGAAGTAAGGAAACCCTCAAAGAATAACATAAAATGGACACTGACCAAGGAGAATTCATAAAAGATCATTAGAAAGACTTCAAAAATCAAATGACAGAGATGGAGGGAAAACTAATAAAAAAAGAATAATCTAAGAAAAACAAGAAGGGTATGAAAGGAAAGTCAACCAATTAGAAAAGGGGATCCAGAATCTTAAGGAAGAAAATGACATATTAAGAATTAGAATTGGGCAAAGTGAAGCCAGTGAAATTATAATTGGACTAACTGAAAGTGATGATCAAAAAAAGAATATCAATACAATAATACAGGAAATAATTGAAGAAAATTATCCTGAAACATTAGAACGAGGGATGAAAGCAGAAATAGAAAAAAAAATACATCAATCACCACTTAAAAGAGACCCAATGAGGAAAACTCATAGGAATATCATAGTCAAATTCCAAAACCCCCAGCTGAAGGAAAAAAAAAACATTAAAAGCATCAAGATTAAAACAATTTCAATATGATGGTGCCACCGTTAGAATCACACAACACCTAGCAGCAGAGACATTAAAGGACCCCAGGTCTTGAAACACAACATATTGAAGGGCAAAACAACAGGGCCTCTGGCCAAAATCTCAGACCCTCAAAAGTTAAATATTATCCTGAATGAAAAATAATGGATACTTTATAAACTCTCAGACTTCCAAGACTTTATTAAAAAAATTCTCACCTTAATAGAAGATTTGAAATACAAGAACCAAGAGAAATGCAAGGCACACAAAAAAACTGATTATAAGGAATCCATAAGACAGACTGTTTACTTTTTAAATATGTAAAATGTGTGTCTAAGATTCTTATCATTTATTGGGTGGCTCATAAGAAAGATTGGGGTAAATCTAAGTCTAATAAGAATTTTAAAATGAAACCATTTAGGAACAGCTAAAAAGTAATTATTTTATACAAATGAGGTGCAAGAGGAAGAATTGAAACAGAGGAATTAGATAGGGATGAGGGCTGGTAGTTCTGATAACCTGCTTTCATTGGAGATGGGTTTAAGAGGGACCAATACATATATATTTAGGAGAGTATAAAAGTCTTCTCAATTCACAAGAAATAGAATGGTAAATGCATGGGGAGGGGAGAGAGCAAAAGGGAAGGATATTTAGAGGGGAAAATGAGGGAATAGGTAAAATAGGGGTATAGAAGGGTGTTTACATTTGTGGGAATGGGAGGATAGGGGAGGGATCTTTGGAGTGGGGTAGACAAGTCATAGGAGGGCAAGGTAGTGGGGAGAAGTAAAGTAGAGGAGGCAGGAGGGATAGGAAGCAAGAGATATGCACAAACAGAAAAAAACAGAGATCAGGAGTAGAATAGGTTTGGGAAAGTATATATCTTTATATACATGTATATATGTATGTATATGTATGTGTGTGTGTGTATATATATATAGAGAGAGACAGAGAGAGAGACAGAGAGAGAGACAGAGAGAGACAGAGAGAGAGAGAGAGAGAGAGAGAGAGACAGAGAGACAGAGAGAGACAGAGAGAGACAGAGAGAGAGACAGAGAGAGAGAGAGAGA
>NW_027186304.1:981141-999252 GCF_028583685.1 Petaurus breviceps papuanus
AGACAGAGAGACAGAGAGACAGAGACAGAGACAGAGACAGAGAAACATATCTAAACTTTGTTGTGGCCTTCTGGGGGTGGGGGGAGAAGGAGGAGTGAAAAAAAGAACAAAGTACAGTGCACAGCAAAGAAAAGCAAACTTACAAGGAAGCAAAGAATAGATAGACAATTCTCAACATAACGTATTATTTATTATATGGGCTTTTTTGTAATGAAAATTCATTGTTAAATATTTTGAATCCTCTTTTATGTTCTGCTAGGCACATGATATGCTTTTTCTTTTTTCTTTGTGTTTAAGTTCCAGTATTTAAGTTTATGGTATGTTTTTGTTTCTTTTTTCTATTCTACATTTGTGTTCTGGTCTTTGAGTCTAAAATAAAAAAAATCAAAGGAACAAAAACAAAAAGAACTTTTAATTATGAGAAAGAGTGAAATAAGCATTTGTATAATGCCTACTATATTTCAGGTACTATATTAAGCCCTCTAGCTTCCAGAGTTGTTGTGATAATCAAATAGTTTTAAAAGTTTTAAAAATCCTTAGTTTCAGCACATAGTAGGAACTTAATAAATGCTTATTTTCTTTCCTTCTCCTATGAAAAATATTATTTCTTCTAACTTTCATAACATCTCTACAAGGTAGGTACTATTATTGTCCCCATTTTGCAGCTGAAGAAACTGAGGCAAACAGAAGTTAAATGATTTGATTAGGGTCACATAGCTAGTGTCTACATCTACATTTGAACTCAGGTCTTCCTGGACAGAGCTCTCTCTACTATTCTAACAGTTTTCAGAGAGGGGGGAAAAAGAATGACACCAATGACAACTTCTTAATGTTAAATTTTTGAGACTGAAAAGGAATTGGTAGAAAAAAAGATGATATTTTTCTTGTATGCTAGGTTTTATTTCATCAGTGACATTGATAAAGTGGTAAGAGCACTGGCTTTGGAGTCAGAACACTCGCACATGAATCCAGTCTCTGGTTACTTACTACCTGTGTGACCTTGGGCAGGATATCTTGACTTCACGGTTCTCTTCTGTCAAATGAGGGAATTAGATGAGAAGGTCCTGAGGTCCCTTATAGTTCCAGATAAATATGATGCAATGCTCACAAAGAGCTTGCAATCTACTATCATTCTCACACATTGATGTCCTCTGTGGAGAGTTCCCCAAAATGATCAAATAAAATGACAACTCTTTCTAGCAATGGAGATATTCTGTTAAAATATTATAAATTACTTTCCACATATTATTTTGCTTGTGCCTCATAACAAGCCTGAGGCAACTTAGAAGAGTGAAAAACAAAACAACTATTTACTTTTCAATTAAAGGCCGTGGGTTTGAATGTCTGATTTGTTGTTACTTACTGCCAGTGTTACCTCATACAAATCATTTAATATCCCTGGGCCTTAGTTTCCAATCTGAAAAATGAAGGGGTCAAAGTAAATGCCCTCTATCGTCCCTTCTGGTACAAACTCTATTATTTAAGTTATGTACACTAAATATTGTTATTACTATCTTATAGATGAAGAAATTGAGGCTAAAAAGATTAAATGCCTTGACATGGTCACAGACAATGTTTGAAATATAATTTGAAGTCAGGTTTACAGATTTGAAACCTAGCACTCTATCCACTAGGCAATACTGCTTCAATAATAACATCAATCTAGAAAATAATACAAAGGTGCTTTTCACCGGTCATTATGTAGATCTAAAATAATAAAATAAAGCTGAAATAAAGTTTCTTCTTTCTAGCCCTGGTACTAAAATTTATTAAAAACGTGTAAAGCCCAACTTTATTACTTGTCACCCAGTGGTTTGGCTTAAACTCTAACTCATTATTATTATTTGTAAGATAGAAAAGGAAAATGTGAATTACTGGTTCATATATATATAAATATGTGTGTGTGTGGGTGTGTGTGGGTGGGTGGGTGTGTGGGTATGTGTATGTATATACATGTATATGTATATGTATGTGTGTATATATTCTAATACCATGTATGAAAGTGTGGCTAATATCTCATTTTATACAGAAAGAATATATATGCATCATCTCACTTTAAAAATGAGCTAGGTCATGACAGCAACATTGAACCCTGAGATAAGATACAATGGATATACTCTTTAAAGCTTTTTGATGAACCTTTGAGGCCCTATAAAGAAGGAGTCATAATTCAAAACTGTTTAGTCATTGAAATTCATTGTACAAAAGTTTTTTTTTTAATATTTAAAATGGTAAAACTTTTTTCATCATTTGGGACTATTGTGTTTCCTTTTTCAAATGCATATTCTCTTAAATCTCTTTTGTTCTCTTTAGTTTATTTGTTAAGTCACATCTTTTGTTAGTTCATTTAAAGCACATTGGAGGATTTGAGCTTTTTACATCATGTGTTTCTCTAGGGTCAGACTGATTTTCACCCTCTCCCTCACATTTCAGTTGATGGGTCTTTAAGGGTCTTGGAGACTCTTTTCTCTATGTTAGGTTTAAAACAGTGAGTGAAGAGCAGTTTCTCTCGGTTTCCATTTCTTTCCTTTTCCTCTATTTGAGTAATTGAGTTTATTCCGTTTTGGGGCAATCTGCTGAGTGATAATTCAGAACGCCACAGAATCCTCAAAAAATTGTGTTTTTAAACTAGAAAAGATTTTAGAGATTAAATAATCCAAACCCTTTTGGTTAACTGATTGTTTAAGCTTATATAGCTAATTATTTGGAGGTCTAATTTCCTCTCCAGTGCACTTTCTACCACATCATGTGAACCTTCCCAGATAAATTGTGTTTGTTGCTACTCTAACTCATTTTACAGACTTAAATCTGCCAAGAAGAGAAGTAGTCCTTCCCATTCTTACGTGTACTGAGGATTCACTTCTCTAGCCTAAAAAATTGCAAAATGAAAATTTGAGTATCTCCTTATATCAAATAATGACTTTTTGTTTAGTGGTATTCTTACATATGAATAAAATCAATATTTAGAATAAGTTCATTCATCTCAGTTGAATAAATCCTTATACATTTAAAAAACTACTATATAAAATAGACAGTACAAGTTGCTAAGGATATCAGAATGAAGTTACATTGTCTCTGTCCTTGGAGAATTTACATCTTGTGTGGAGAGAGGGGAAGGAGGATTTGAGACATTTAGATAAATAAATATAATGAAAAAGGGAATATGATTTTGTACATTGGGGACATCCATCACAATAGCATGAGAAATCTGAGATATGCAAGGATAGGTGACATCATCCCCTACATATTATTACACATTACCAATAGCCCTAGGGTTCAAGGAAGGTATCTTGAAGAAGATATCAGCTGACATGTCTCTTCAAAGAGGAATATTTTAAAAGATGGAGGGGAGGAAGGTAGATGCAAATATTTGGATGTAGAAGATACAACAGCAAGACTGGGTAATGAGAAATAATCTAGTTTAGATAGTACTTATATTGCGAGGAAATGGAAGTACTATGAGATAAGGCTGAAAATCAGGTTAGAGTCAGAATTCAAAGTGCCTGGAAATACCAGGCTATTTGTATTTCATTATCAGGCAATGGGAAGCAGTTTACATTCTTAAGCAAGATCAGATCAGAAGAATCCAGGCATTATTTTGACAATAGTATTGATAAATCAGAAGAGGAAGGCTGCAATGGCTGAATGAGTGGATGTATTTGGGGGTGGGTAGGGGATTTTTTACTCCTCCTTCTTCTATGCTGTATTTTACTTTGGTTTGTTGGAAGCACTAGAGAGAACACTTAAAGGTCTTCTGGGAGGTGATGGACAAGAGATGAAAAAGGATATCGGCATTCTGAAACACAGTTAATGTGTTAATTAGTTTTGGTGGAAATGTGTGTGTGTGTGTGTGAAATTAAGGACTTTTATTTGTATTTTCACTATAAAAATTAAAGGTATACAAGAAAAGGCATCAATAAAATATAGTTCCAAAATATAAAAAAGAAGACAAGAAAGGGAAAGGAAGCAAAAAGGGAAATTTTATTAGTGTGATATATAAGCACATATATATGTACATATATTAATTTTATGTGAATAAATATGTACACAAACGTAACAATATGAATTTCTTGACAAACTGTAACAAGTTAGTTTCTTATACGTTTTGTTTTCTTGTCCTATTTTGTATATTAAAAGCTTATTTAGTGCATTTAAAATAGGAAAGAAGAAACAATCTAGACAGATTCTGAAGTTCAAAATCTTATTGTCACTGGTCTGGGAAAGCAATACTGAGCCAAAATGGGAAGGTCAGAAAATTCAATTCAATATAAAATGAGAAAACAAAAAAAGGATTCAGAAATTCGTGGTAATAAATAGAAAGTATGCTGTAGTTTACATATCATATATTTGCATTATGCCTACTGGTATGTGGACTAGGCTGAACCAAATTTCCCAAAATTTCTTCAAGTTATGGAAAAAGTGGGGCCACATATGTAGTCCAGTTTAAAATATGAAATCATTAAATGTCAGAATTGGAATGGACCTAAAAGATTATCTATTTCAACCTCTTCATTTTGTAGATGAGGAACCTAAAGTCCAGAGAGAGTTACATGACTTTGTCAGGTCAAATAGTAAATTAGTGGAAGAAAGATAACTAGAAACCAATTCTCCTGAGTTCTAATTCATTTTCCTTTCCCTTTGTCTTTGTTCAGTATTAGCTACATGAACTACATAGTATGTTGTAGCAGCAAACACCTTAGCATCCCCAGGATGGTTGCTAGCACAGGTTCTTAGATCTGCTTTTCTAAAGGAAAGCAACTCAAAATGTTTTAACAATATTACTTTAATCAAACATATAAATCAGTTACCTAGTTCAGGGGGAAAAGTCAGCACCCTGAACTTCAGAAAATACAAATAGAAATTGCAAGCAGACAAAAAATACAGACAGAGAAAATAACACCATTTAACACACAGGGTTTATAGTTGTCTGACCATCACATACATACAGTGTTAGTTACCAGAGAAAGAAGCAGCAACATCTGGGTTTTCAAAGCCAGGGGGTTCAACGGCTGCCCAGAGTCTTATCCAGTCAACAAATCACACAACTCTTCTCATAAGTGATCCCCAAACCAAAACCTCATGTTAGAGGAATATATAGCCTTCTCCAGGGTAAGACGGTATCACAACTTTTGTGACCCACTGCCTGATTATAAAGTAACAAATTGTGGGCCTTCCTGAAAAACAAGGCCCCCCCTAAGCAAGATTCTCCTGTTGGGCTCTTCTCCACCCTTCAGCAAACTCCTTCACCACAGGCTCCATATTACCACATTCAGCCTATTAGGGGGAAGAATACATTTTCAAATCAGGGAAGGTCCTCAAAATCACTTATGCTTATTAAGGGGCAGGGAAGATCTTCAAATTCCCATTATCATTACATTTGTTTTGTAGACATCTGGAAATTTTAAATAAACTTAACTATTCTCAGCAATACAATAATATGAGAAAATTTCAAAGGACTTAAAATTAAAAATGCTATTTACCTCCAGAAAAAGAGCTGCTAGACTCTGAGCATAGATCAAAGCATATTTGTTTTTACTTTATATTTCTTTTTTTTTTGCAAAATTGATAATAGGATTTTTTTTTGCACAATTGCCTATATAATTTAATTATTTGCCTTCTTGAGGAGTGGGGAAAAGAGGAGGGAAGAGAATTTGAATCTCAAATTAAAAACAAAACAGATGGTAATTTTTTCACATGTAATTGAGAAAAAAAAATAAAATACAGTAGGAGGCAAGAGTGAAAGCAGAAGTTAAAGAGAAGCTGTGGTATGTAATAGGCCTGAAACATCATTGACTAAAGTTATTGATGCCTCAATCAATATAGTGTGTGTGTGTGTGTGTGTGTGACTGAATTACAGAATAGGAGGGCATTTAAATGGGGCTAGGAAGAAGATCAATCACAGAGCAATGATGAAGGGAAAAGGATTCCTGTAATCCCTCAAGAAGAAAGCCTACAGGAGAATGCATGAAGAGGCAAAGGGAGGCATTAAAAATAGGGAATCTTTATTTCAGTGATGGCAGGGAGTGGCCCTGACGAATATTCTATGAGAGAAGAAAGATATTCTATAAACAGAGATGGGACCGTGTAATGGGTATCATCAACAGAAGTTAGGTACTTAGAGAAACCATTCCTCTTGTCTCATGAGACGCGAGGATGCTCTCTGGAGCAATTCACTCCCAGAGAAGTGAGAGGGCATGGATCATGAGGAGAGATTTTGAAGGAAATGAAGAAGAATGACAGGAAGTGGGCAAAAGTCAATAATGAATAGCATAATCAAAGACACAGGAGAAATCCTACCATGAAACAATATCCTTTCTATTGTTTTCAGGAATTAACACTTTACTAGGAGTGAAACACAACAAAGAAAAGGAGTTTGGAGGCAAGCTATCCAATCCGATAAGAGAAGTTGTCTGGTAGAAGGAACCTCCAAAATGTGCATCTAATGTCTGAATTCCATTAAATATAGAGAATAAAGAACTAAATCATTACATTATCTATGAATTATACAATCAAGTGGATAAAAAATGATCAAATGAAATGAAGGGAACAAATCTTTTCTGGAAAACTTTTCAGGAAATAAATTTACAAAAATAATGAACTAAATACATTGAATGAAGTGGAAAAAAGAAGATTTGACCTCACTAATTGAGAAGGGAAAAGGAAGGCAAGAATTAAATACCTAAATAAAAGCAAGAAAGAAAAAAGAAATAATAAGTAAAACTCCACAGCCAGGGAAAGGAGGAACAAATGGCATAGAGGGAGAACATTTGAAGGTGTAGGAAAGAGAACTGGTAGAAATAAGGCCCTTAAAAATTAAGTAAAAATAACTGGAGACATCATACTGTGTTTGTAATAGAAGAAAAAAAAAAGTCCTAACTTGAGAAAAGAACTCAGTATTAGACAAAAACAGAAGAAAAAATCAGCCCAGTTTTCATGAATTTAAATGTGAATAGATTAAACAATCTAATAAAACACCAAATAGTGACAGGTTGGATAAGAAATCAAAATATTACACACTTTTGATTATATAAACACATTTTAAAAATAAAGACATGAATGGAATAAAATTTAGTGGCTGGAAATGAATTACTATGTATCAAGTGAGTCAAAAAAATCAGGAGTTGCATCCATAATAACCACAAAACAAAAGCAAATATTCCAAAGAGGGATTAACATGGAAACTACATTATCCTGAAAGGAATCGTAGATAACAAACTAATATTAGCATCAAACACGTATAGCACGAATACCGTGGCATCCAAATTTGTAAAGAAATCAATAAGTGAACCAGAAGAATACATGTGTAGTGATGTACTATTGTCAGGAAACTTTGGTTCCCTTCCTCTTTTTTTGGATAAGTCTAACCAAAATATCAGCAAAAGGAAAAGTATGCCAGAGAAACTAAAGCTAACAGACTTAACAGACTCTTCTCATTGGGATTGCGGAAGAATATGTATGTTTCTGAGCACCAGATGGAACTTTAAAAAAAAACTGACAATATATTAGGCTATAATGATATTGCAAATACATGTAAAAAGGCAGAAGTAGTAAATAATCCTTTATGGACCAATACATAATAAAAATTGTGGCTGCTTCTGGAACCACAAACAAAACACACAGAACAAAATGTTGATTTAGCAGTAAAATTCTAAATCCTTAATGTATCCCAGAATAAATCAGAAGACTAATAATTATGTAAAAGTGATAATGATGAAACAAAGTAGGAACAGTTCTGGGATACAGCTAAAATACTCCTAAGATTAAAAATCATATCTCTACAAACATACATTAACAAAGAAAAAAAAGTGATAATTAATGAACTGAGTACACATTTAAAAATTAGAAAGCCAAAAAATAAATAAGCTTAAAATAAGCACAAAGGGAGAGATATTTAAAAGTAGAAAAAACTAAATAAACTATCAAAAAACCCATAGGAGTGATAAAGAAAACTAAAAGCTGGTTCTTCGAAAAAGCTAATCCATTAGCCAGTCTTAAAAAAAAAAGAATGCAGAACATCAAATCAATAAAATAGCAAGTGAGCAAGGTAAAATCAAAACAAGCTCAAAAGAAATAAAAAGAATAATCAGAATATTAAGCACATTAAGAGCTCAGAAAATTCTGAGAACACAACAGAAATAGATAATTTCCTCCAGAAATACAAAAATACCCAAACTGACAAAAAACCAAATAGAAATCTTAAAAAGCCCAATCTCAGAAAAGAAAATACAACTAGCTATAAGTAATAAAACATGATGGATTTCACAGGAGAGATGTATCAGACTTTTAAAGATTAATACATACAAAGTTTTTTAAAAAATTAAGAGATAGCACCTTTTCATAATTCTTTTTGCATCAAATACATTTCTGACACCTAAATTTGAGAAGGCTAAAACAAAGATCATTAGTAACTATTGATTTAAAAGTTTAAAAAAAATCCTTTCGAACAGATGTTAGTGATTTATCCAAGAAACTATTCATTATATGCAATTAGATTTATGTTAGAGATTGCAAAAATTGTTGAATGATATGGAAGACAATCAAATAATCATATTAAAAATACAATCTTACAAAGTTGCATGATTATTTTGATATAGAAAAGTTTGACAATGTACAATCCTCTTTTAATTAAAACATCCTACAAAGTTAGGCAAAGAAGAACCTTCCTAATTTAAGAAGAATCTATTTAATATCAAAGGCAAGCGTTTTATGCAATGGTGATACACTAAAACCTGTCCCAATAAATATGAGTGTACAGCTGATATGCCTGCTTTCCCCAGAATTATTTAATCTAATTCTAGAATGGCTAGAAACAATAAAAAGAAAGAAATTAAAAATTTTAAAGACAGGAAGAATGAAAAAACCTATTCCGATTTCCTGATGACATGATGGTGTACTTGAAAAATTCTAGGGCATAATCAAAGATACAAGTCTAAGGAATTAATAGCTTCAGTAAAGTTGTAAGCTACAAAACATATCCTTCAATATTCAACTGCATATCTATAAAATAATAACAAAATCCAAGAGACAATAATAGGAAGAAAGTACCTTTGGAACATCATATCAATGATCTACTAAAGCTCATAAAAGTGTTGTATAGATTTGAATACAAAGTGCTCTTTAAAGGAAAAAAGAACTTAAATAGCTGGAGGAATGTTCAGTGTTCATGTTGTACCATGTATTATGTACCATTCAGAAAAGTGAAAAGACTGTCAAAGTTATATTTATACTTTTATTTTATACCAGTCAAATGACCAAGGTGATATATTATAGAACTTGATAAAATATCACCCTTTGGTAATTTTATTGGTATTCATTTGGAAAAAAAAACAAAAGACCTAGAATATCAAGGTCAATTAAAAAAATAATTCCAGACATTAAACTGTAAGAATTTAGATTGAGACCAACATCTTACACCATATTCCAAAATTCATTATAAATGAATGCTTGATATTAGTAATAAAGATTATAATACTTTAAAAATTTGGAGAGAATGATATCATACACCTCGTACGGGAATGTGTAGGGGATACATTCTGAAGCAAAGAAGAGACAGAGGAAGTTATGACAATAACAACCATGATGATGATGTACATAAAGCACCCTGAGGTCCTACCTCATATCTGGAAAATTGGAAAAAATGACAAAGGATGGAAAAAAGGTATTGTTGTAGGGGTTGGGAGAAGATAGGCACATATGCATCATTGGTAGAGCTGTGAATTAGTACAACCATTTTGCAAAACTATTCAGAATAACTCATATAAAGTGACTAAAATGTCCATTCCTTTTGATCCAGAAGTTCCATTACTGGGTTTATAAAGCAAAGAAGTCATTGCTAGGAAGAAAGTCTTCATGTGCACCAAAATATTTATAGCAACATTTTTTTTTTGTGATAGCAAAGAAGTAGCACCAAGATAGATGCCAATCAACTGGGGGAATGGCTAAACAAAATGTGGTACGAGAACGTTTATATGTTGTAAGAAATGATGAATAAGGACAACAACAAAGCCAAGTTTATGTGAACTGATGCCAGGTGGAATAATCAGGTCTAAGAAAACAGAGACTATGACTATATAAATGGAAACAGAAGGAACTACAGCACTGCCTCAAATGAAAAGGGAATTTTGCAAAATTATTAAAAAAGAAACAAATAAGCATGAGTCAAAAGAAGATAAATGAAAGGGTGCTTCCAATCCTTTGTGGATGTGGTAGGTCGGCAGGTGTTTCACATTGCACGTTTTCTGGCATTTCCCAATGTATTAATCAGTATTAATCAGCTCACACCATTCTGTTCTGCTTTTCGTCCCTTTGTCTCACTTTGTTGTTTTCTTCCTTATACCTTAGTTTATGCTGGTTCTACAGGATAGCCTCAAAATAATGGAAAGGAATAAAAATACCAGAGCCAATATTGGCAAAATAAGGTGACCCTGAAATTAACTAAAAAATGCAGGACTCTGTTATTTTGCTACAGACATATCAGCTCAGTCATTCATAGGGACATAGAATGTCAGAGATGTTAGCAGTTCATATATCATCTAATCCAATCTCTTTCTTTTCTGTGTCTCTGGGAGTTTGAGGGGGAGAATTAAGTAAAAAAAAAGTGTCCCAGAAGCAAGAAATCACCGATTTGCCTGAGATTGTACAACTAAGTTTGAAAAGAACTAGTGACTCAGTCTGCAGGCATCCTGACTCCTGGTCTTGCGCTTTTCATATTATATCATTTTTCCTCCTCTCTGTGATTATCTCTCTATGATCTAAGTAGATGACATCATCTGGCATCATTGGATCAACTTTTTAAATTAGGTGTTGTCACTATGTAGCAGCAAGCACCCCAAGCGTCCTCAGGGTGGCTGCTCACACAGGTTCTTGGATCTGCTTTGATAAAGGAAAGCAACTCAAAATGGGTTAACAGGCTTACTTTAATCAGTCAGACATATATTGTTTACCTTGTTCAGGGGAAAAGGTCAGCACCCCGAACTTCAAAGTATACAGGCAGAATTATCAAGACAGAAACAGATCAAGTAGACAGATTTCCAAACTGTCCAACCATTATATCCATACCCAGTCAACATCTGGGTTTCCACATCTGGGTTTTTCAAAGCCGGGGGACTCTCAACAACGGCTTCCCAGAATTCAGATCAAATCACAGAACACTTCTCAAAGTGAGCCCCCAAAACAAGGCTACACATCAGGGCTTATATAGCCTTCTCCTGGCTCAGAGAATGTAACAACCTTATTGACTCACTGGCCAATCAAGAAGTATCTACTGAAAAACAAGCCTCCCACCCCAGGCTTCAGGTGCACTTTAGCCTAGGGGCAGGGAAGATCTTCCAAATTTGCATTCCCATTACACACTACCATCATTATGGGCAGTAGCCCACCCTATTCAGTGGTAAGGTCATTATTGTCAGACAAAAGTTCACAATCATCTGCTATGCCTATTACCTAACACCAGACAGTATTTTAGCATGATTATCAAGCTGAAGCTTTCTACCCTCCCATTTATAAGAGGCACTATTTTCATCATTCACCTAAGGGTCTAGTCTTAAATATATGGCTTTATGAAATGTAATATTTTATTAATTTTCATAACTCGTGGTCAAATTTATCAGTCAGGATCCAACCATGCAGCCCAAAGTTGGGCAGAAAAATAGCTATGTCTTTTCATGTTACTCTAAAGTTCACATTGACTTTTTGAATGAAGATTTTAGTTGAACCATTTCTAAAAACCTCTGTGCTGAAGTCAAATATCTATTGTTTAACAAAGGCAAATCACTCTAAGGTCCATTATAGTGAAATTGTTAGAATCTAATTGAATAATAGAGCTGGAAGGGACCCTAGAGACCATGTAATCCTATTCCCTCATTTTACAGATGAGCAGACTGAGACCCTGAGAGATTTACTATCTTGCCCAAGGTCACAAAGCTAATTAGTAGCAGAACTGAGACCATAGCAGTATTCTGACTGCTAGTTCCATGTTTCTACTTCAACAATATCATATAAGTTTGTTTATAAAGGAGAGGAGAGCAGTCAGTTTTGTTTTCTCAAACAGCCTTTGGTCATTCAACTAACCTTTTGATGTCTTTCTATTTATTTATTTGAACACTAATTGTTGAAACTCACTGATTTCTCTTATATATTATGAAAACTAATTTGTAAAGACAACAGAAAGATGGATTGTGAATTGTAATTTAATCTTATGGTGCTAATTAGATCATAAACAACATCACAATCTGCTGATTGAAATTTAGCTTGGTAATCAATCTCTTTTCTTATCCATGATCTGCTGTGGATAGACAATATAGTGGCAGGAGTCAAAGAAGACTTCAAATGAATGTTAATGACTACTGTGTAAAATAGTATGTGTTATACATTTGTTGGTGTGTGTGAGTCAATCTTCCTCTTTACAGCTTCTCTCACTGCTCCTAGTTCTGCCCTCTGGAGCTGAACAAAAGAGGTCTGATCCCTATTCCACTTCACAGTCTTTTAAATATTTGAAGACAGATATGTATGCCATAAGTCTTCTACTTGTAAGGGTTATGGGATTTAAAGATCTTCCATGCCCCATTGGACTTGCTGATGTAGCAGGAAGGGGTGGAGCAAGAGGAAGCGGAAGCCAAGCTAGAGTTCCTGCAGTGGCTAGCAGTGGCGGCGATGGCGGCAGCAGCAGCAGAGGCAGCGGTGGCAGTGTGAAGCCCTTTTTGAGTCAGCTAGAATTCCTGCTAAGGACTCCTGCTGAGGACTGCCAGGGGCAGGAGCTGCTGGGAGCACGCTTCCTGGACACTAGGTGGTTGCTGTGAGTGGGGAGAGGAGGACCTTTGCCTGAGGTAGTCTGTTCTCTTTTAAAGGCTTGAGAATGTGGGTGCTTTCTACTTTATCTACCTGTGCCAATGTGCTTTCACTTTCTGGTTTTGGGACTCAGTCTTTTGTTATTTTAATAAATTTTCTAGCGTATTCCCCCATATGGCAAGCATAATGTATTTTGTGATGGATAATTATATCAGCATATCTGTAATTTCCATAGGCATTTTGAATATGGCATTGCTGATACATTACTCCTCTGCCCAAAAATCTCCCCATTTTCCCCAATCAGTTCTTGATAACTACCAAGCAAATATGCTAAGGTATAATCTCCAGGACCTTCATTATCCTCATTGCCTCACTTTGTCTTTGTTTCTTCTTCTCAGATATATGTGTTGGTGATATCCTGGGCATAGGTGTGCCTAGAAAAGTGTGCTGGTCCAGAATGTAAGTTTGGTAGTCTACTTCTTCCCTTCCCTTTTCTCTCACAGGAAGTAAGCAACACAATATTGAAGGCCTACATAGGTCACCTTTCTTCTCTTTGATTCTTTCCAAATCTCTCATATTAAATTTGTTTGCTTGACATGTTTTAGCTTTTATATTCACGAAGAAAATTCTAACTGAAAGATAAGAAGACATAAATAGTGACAATAATATCAAGACACTTGAATGCCTTCTCTCAGTTTTGGATAAAACTTACAGAAAGAAAAACATAAGGGAAAATGGAGAACTTTACAAATTGCTGGATAAAATAGAGCTGAAAAATTTATGAAATCTCTGCAATGGATATACTAAATATATGTTTTTCTTAGAACCACATGGAACTTTTACAAAAGCTGGCAATGTATTAGAGCAGAGAGATATTCTTTTTTTTTTTTTTTAAGCAATTGGGGTTAAGTAACTTGCTCAAGGTTACACCGCCAGTTATTTCTGTGTGTGGTGCTAAGTATCTGAGCCCAGATTCGATCTCCAGGTCATCCCAACACTGGGGCAGGTGCTCTTACTGGCTGAGCCACCTGGCTGCCCTGAGATATTCTTAATAAATATAAAAGTAAAAAAAAAATAACAAATGTATCATTTACAGACCATTACACAATGAAAACAGTATTGTGTTCAGGGAGTATAAAAAAGAAGACACAAACTCAAATGTAGACTTAACAATGAAATCTCAAAAAATGAGGGAGTCAAAGAATGAATCATAGAAAGAATTGATAATCACATGAAAAAGAATGAAAAAAATGGCAAGCTGCCAAATTTATGAAATACCAACGAAAGTTGGGGAAAATATATTTTCTCATAAACATACATTAATGAAAAAGAAAAGAAATAATTAAGGTAATAAATATGATATTTTTAAATTTTGAAAGTCAAGAAATAAACCAAAAATGAGAAAAAGTTTAAAATTAGAGGAGAAATAGATACATTGGAAACAAAAAATAATCTATGCAGCTGAAAAATAAAAATAAAATCTGGTTCTTTAAAAAGACTAATAAAATTGATTTACCTTCAACCAATCTGATCAAAGAGAGCAGAAAATCAAATAAAAATACAGCAAATGAGCAGGATGCAATTATAACACAAGCAGAAGAAATAAAAACAATAGTCAGAACTTGTTATACCCAGTTACACACTAATAAAATCCAGGATCCTCACACACATATGTATGCGCATATGAACTACCGGTGATCACTTTCAAAAATAAAAAATGTTTAAACTAAAAGAAGAGGAGACTTTCAATATCCAAATGCCAGAAGATAGAGGAACTACCAAAGGGTGAATACAGCATTGAGGTGAAGAAAGGAGTCTATTAATTCCTAATAGATTCAAAGGAGAACTTTATCAAACTTTTAAAGATCAGTCGCTACCAAATGTTACACAATTATTCTCAAAATTTGTGAAAGAAAGCACTCTATAAGAATCCTTTCCTGAGACAAAAGGTGTTCTAATACCTAAACCAGGGAAGGGCAAAGCATAGAAAAACTATAGACCGAGATCATTAATCTTTATTGATTCAAAAATTTTAAGTAAAATCCTGTCAGATTATAGCAATGCATCCAAGAATTCATTATGACCACACAGTATCCATACCAGTGATGGTTCAATATGAGGAAACAATCAACATTATTAATCACAAAAATCATATTTAAAACAAAAACATTAACAAAATCTCAATAGATGTAGAAAAAGCCCTTGACAAAGTATTTCATTCATTCATAATAGTTCTGTAAAATATCAGCATAGGTCTGTCTTTTCTAAGATCATAAAAATATTTATCTAAAATCAAAGCAAGCTTCACACACAATGGGAATAATTAGAATCTTTCCAAATAAATGCTAGTGTAAAGAAAGAATGCCCATGAAATAAGATGTGGTACCTGAATGAAATGGAATATTATTGTATTGTGAGAAATGACAAATGTGATGAATACGGAGAAGTATGGAAAAATCTGTATGAAATGGTATAGAATGAAATAAGCACAACCAAGAAAACAAAATACATTATGACTATAACAATGTGAATAGAAAGTACAATCATAAAAATTCAACAAGTGACTACTGTAAATATATACTGAAAACGCATGTCTTAAGAGGTATAAAAAAAAATACCCCCATCTTACTTCCTTGCAGAGGTGAGAGAGTCACAAATAATACTATGTAATAATATTAAAAATTGTCCCTATTTCCAGACCTTTTTGATGTGTTGGTCAGTTCTGCTGATTTTTTCCTTTTCTATTTATTTTTCTTTTTAGTCTTTAAAATGCTATTTGTTTTATAATATTGCTCTCTGATAGGAGATGTTTGGGAAGACTGAGGTGATATAATAAAATAAAATGATAAACTTTTAAAAATTGACACATTGTATTATTAGGTCTGATACCATATGGAGCTTTAAAAAAAAGAACTATAAAAGTAAGAGTTGTTGGGCTCAATTTGCATTGTTGCCGAAGCTTAATCCTCCTAATTTCATACTGCTACTGCCACATAGAGAACACTAGTTTAGGAACAAAAGAAACTATATATGCAGAAGGCTCTGTCCTTTACACTGGATGGTCTCTTAGTAGCTTTCACTTTTTAGCACTTACTATCCATTCATGTCTGACCCAGAGTAAATCACCTCCATGAAAGTACATATCCTTCAATAAATGTCAGGGGTATATATGTGTGATGAATTGAGTTTTGCTTTCACCTTTTAGTGTCTCTTTAAGATATAACTGGGGAGTAGGCACAAAGATCATCTATTAAAACCTTAGAGGGGCTGCAATTTATATCAATAGGAATAGCCTTACACTGACAAAATCATATTCTTGAATTGCTCAAGAACGTCAGTATTAATCAAATTTATTGGATAATTGCTTTACTTTCCATTTCACTTTACTTGCAAAGTATTACAAATCAACCAAACACAAGTGTGAATGATTTTCCCACATGATTTGAAGAATATAGTGATATAAAATACTTGTTGTTTCTGTCTAAAAAAGGTCTGCCAATTAATATTTCTACACCATTAAAGGTGAGTCTTCAGAGATTTTTCAATATTTTTTTGCTCTCTATTCTACCTTTTACTTTCAGTTTTTTATGGTTTTTTTTCTTCCTGCTTAAATTTGGCAGAAAACTTCAAAATGTATTAATGTGTTATTTAAGTATATATTAAGATCTGAGAAATAGAGAAATTAGAAGGTAACCATGATGAACAATTAAAAAATGCATTTTGTGGCGAAAGTATCATATAATGCTGTAAATAGCTAATAATGAAATTGATTTTTTATGTATTTCATTAAACAAATCAACATGGTCGTTGCTTCTCATTGCTTACTAAAATAAAAATATTTTCTACATTTAAAGCCACTAGTATCTACCTTTGATTAGAAAGAATGGATTTATGTTAATCTGTTTAATTAAATTATATTCGAAAAGTAAAAAATGAGACTTCATTTTTAACTTGTAGCAAATGTGCATTCTAGCTATAATCTTAGGAATATTAAGGACATTTACATGATTCATGGTGCTCTATGGCACTAATGTAATACTAGCACATAGGGTAGAAAATGTAGAATATAATTTCTGAGCTCTGCTTGACATGGTTTCTAATTCATTACTCCCTTTCTGCCCCTCTATTAAACTACCCAGTAGTTCTACTAAATGAAAGAATGACTATTCTTACCAAAGGCATCTCATTTCATTCTAATTGAGCCATATACATCCTCTAATCTTCCTATTAGTAATGCATAATTAGCAAGACCTAGAGTAGATTACAGAAGAGAAATGACTAAATTCAGCTCAATCATATTGAAATATTTAATGATCTTGATCAACAGCTGTGCCAACATTGACCACAAAACTTAGAGGAGTAATTTTGCTGTTGGAATCTACTCCCAATGCAAAGAATTGGTTTATTTTTTGTGCCCCCTTTAGCAAAGTTATAAAGCAGCTGATCTCAACATACATTTCACAATAAAATTAGCAAAACTTTTAAACTTCACAAAGAAATTGATGAAACTTGTATTTTGTAATCACATGTCAGAAAAATAAGTTAAAACCTAAGGAACATCAAAACGTACTTGATCCAACATGCCAGAAATTAGGGCAAGCAGCACTTCAAACTGAGCCTACACTTGCATGATTTTGTGTGTGATTTTAAGAAACAGAACCAAGAAGTTGGGTCTCTTTGTAGCTGAGAATCAAAGAAAGAGTCTCTAGCTGAAACTTGTAAGAGGGAAAATTAAGAAAAAAAAAACAAAGGGAATCCTCTCTGATGTCTTTCAGCTGCCAATCACAGTTAAGAAAGGATTACTGAGCATTCACACTGACCCCAAACTAAGATATTTAATTCCTCATTCTCCTTTCATTGAAGCAAACAATAGCAGTTTGAATCGCTTTCAGCTCAACCTTATTTCCTTGATTTCTGCTCTGGTAATCAATTATGGGCTGATTGAAAGATCTAGATCCTACCCTGGTTTCGCTTTTGTTATTCTCAACAGAACTTTGAACAGAACTTTATTATCTAGAACCCTTGTAGCCCCCTTTCACATTGAAATTATGTTGAGTTAATTTCCATTGTTGACTAGGAACCTTATGAACTTTCTGGTTCCAGTTAGTGAAGTTCCCAAATATACCCAGATCTATAACATTGAATAAGTATACCTAATATAGCAGAATGTCAATTATTAAACATATGAAGTGAACTTCTTGGATAAAAATCCTAACCTATAGCTGGTTGAAAATGTAGCATATATGGAAATGGCATTAACTTATTTCAGGACCAACAAATTTTCTTAGCAAGTGAATTCCCTATATTTATTCACCCACCATGATA
>NW_027186304.1:999262-1010283 GCF_028583685.1 Petaurus breviceps papuanus
ATTTTCTTAGCAAGTGAATTCCCTATATTTATTCACCCACCATGATATGCTTACCAAAGAAATCTTTTATAATGCTTTCAGGTGACTAGACTGTCATCATTTTGTTGTTACAGGTAGACAACATTGAAACTGTTGAGCTGAAAGTATGGTTAAATGTGGTAAACAGGCTACATGATATATAAATTCATATTGTTTTATTCCCATAAAGCTAGCAGATACATATACACAGAGCCACAACTTAAATTTTGACTGTCTGATAAAGGAATGAGAAGTCTTGAATATGTTTTAGGACAATCTCAACTCAGGATGTTTGTGTCACTCAAATTTGTGATCTCCATGTATGTTTAGCCATAGTATGAGAAAGGAATTTTCTTAATTGAGTAGGCTGCAAATACAGTAAAATAAGAGAGAGAAAGTGCCTTAAATTACAACTCAGGATATCTGTGTTTTCTTTACCATTAACATGACATAACATGCTATATATCCATAAAATATTAAGATAAGAAAATTCCCATTATTCAAGGTAGCATCTGGTCAAGGCGCCTGGTCCTTGGTAGTCATTAGGAGAAGAATGTTCTGGTTAGCTTCACCTGGCATTGTAGTGTTGACACAGGAGGGGCATTTTGAGTTTACTCAGAGAACAAAGAAGGGGATGTCTGTTAGACCAAGGTGCTTCTGATGTGGATACAAAGATGCCCTAAAGGTTGAGTTGCCTTTTCCTTACTTTATCCCCTAAAGACTCCCTAAAGTACAGAGGTGCCCTAAGGATTGAGTTGCTCATTCCCTAGCATCCTAAAATTCTCC
The DNA here is from genome assembly GCF_028583685.1 of Petaurus breviceps papuanus. Classification (NCBI taxonomy): domain Eukaryota; kingdom Metazoa; phylum Chordata; class Mammalia; order Diprotodontia; family Petauridae; genus Petaurus; species Petaurus breviceps. The sequence goes on from NW_027186304.1 coordinate 1,000,067, forward strand.
CCTTGTCTTGAAATACCACAAAACTTCCCCTTATCCTAAAATTCCTTGTCTTCTCCCATCCTGTGCACAATATAAAAATTCCCTTGTCTCCCTTATCTTGTATCATTCATCATCCTCATCCCATGTCCTTATCTTGTAAGATTTATCTTGTCCCTGAATCTCCAACCCACTTTAGAAACCCTAAAATTACAATATCATCCTGCAGGCTATATAGCTTTCTGTCCTATATAAGTCTGGTCCTTGTCCTTTATCAATGCTTTTTTAGCTCCTTGCTGAATCTCAGGCCTATATGCTTTTGTATTAATAAATCTACCTTTGGTTAAAGAGAAGGTCTGATTGAATTCTTTCAAAATTTGAACCAGCTCTCCCAACTCTGAACCTCAATATTTCTTCTGGTTGATTATTTCAGACTCTGGACCCTCTTGGGGTTCAAATGATATTAAATGATTATCAAAACACATGGGCAAAAAACCTAATAAAATAATATGTTCATATTGTTTAGTCAATGGTCTTGAATAATTTAATGTCCTTAATAATATGTAACAAAGAGTAAAAGTGCAGTATAATCAGAATGAAAAACCTAGAGATTTGCTCCAAGGCACCAATTTGAGGGTTCCATGCTGAGGCCCATTTCATTTCCCTGAGTCTTCTTCTACTTCTCCACTCACCAGTAGCAGCAGGTCTTTTAACTGCATAGGAACTTTGCACTTTTCTAGGGTGTACCTCCTGATTCAGTGGTTGAATCACAGATGACCTTCTCATCATTAATTATATTGCCTTGTCTTATTTCCCTGTCTTTCTCCTTTTTGCTTCATATAAAAACCAAAAACCAAAAACAACTACCAGTTATGGCACTGTCCTCTGTGTTGAAATTTCTCCTAATGTGTGGTATGGAACTTTTGCATTTGTTTTGTAACTTGTGTTATAGTTTTTGGCATACATACCTTTTATATCTCTATGTTTTTGTAAACTCCTTGTATCTAAAAACAAAGTGTGTTTTTTTGTCTCATTTTTGTATCCTTAAGGCCTGTCAGTGTTTCTGGTACATTGCATAGAAGAATGTCAACTGGAAGAATGTCTTTAATCTTATCTGGTGTACCATATAGCCAAAAAATTATCTTCTCTACAACATCACTCACAAGTGGTCATCCAGATGATGAGTTCAGGGTGTACCCCAAGAATGCTGGGGTGCCACCCAAAATGTTGGAGTAAAGACATGAGGGTTCTAATATTCTGAAAGAAATTCACTTGGACAGTTCTCCACGTTGAAGAAAGGCATTTACTGATGTGGTGCACTCAAGTGGGACTACTCCTAAGGAGACAGAGCAATTCTTGGGCTTAGGTGTCTGGTCCATATAGATGGACAGGAGAGGGGAAAGGGATCAGAATAAGGGGAGAGTGGACAAGTATGGCCTTGAATGCCTGGAATATCAAGTAAGTGTGGAGGTGCCTTTGTCATACAGATAAGCAAGGAGAACAGGAAAGATATAAGACGGGTGCTGCTCTGGGATGTAATGTAGTCTATACAGATAAACAAAGGCAACAGGAAAGGGGAGGGGAAGAGTTGTTCTGAAATGTCATGTAATTTGAGTGCTTTGTGAAAGCACACATGTAAGTCCACGTTGGGGGAATTCAACACATATTCTTTGATCAGTTTTCTGACTGGTCACATCATGCATCTTTTCTCATATTTCACATCCTGCTTGCTCCATCTGCCTTGAGCATTGCTTTCTTCCTCATCACAGCTACAGATTTAAAACCTCCCATTAAAGGGAATTTAAATGCACCAAGTCTTTCTACTTTTGGATAGCTCTACTTGTTAGGAAGTTTTTCCTTCTGTTGAGTTTAAATCTGTCCCCTTTGCATGTTAATAATAATAACTAACATCCATATACTGGGTGCTATGTTCCAGGCACAGTGCTAAGTGCTTTACAAATATTATGTCATTTGATTTTCACAACAACCCTGGGAGGTAGGTGCTTTTATCCTGCCTTATATTGCCTGAAAGAAGCGAAGATTAATTAACTCCTTCCAAATGACAATCCCTCAAAAACCTGAAGGAAGCTATCATATGCTTTAAAAATAGTTTTCTTTTGCAGGCTAAATATCCTAATTTCTATGATGAGTTCATTTTTAATTATATCCCTCATTCTGGAAATTGAGATTTTATTACTGAGGCCTAGAATTACATGAGATTTTTTAACTGCCATATTATATTAATATAGCATGTTTCTTGTTATTATTGTTATTTTTAATTATGCCTGACTCTGTGATCCCATTTGGGATTTTCTTGGCAAAGATGATGGAGTGGTTTGCCTTTCCTTTCTCTAGCTCCTTTGTCACTTTACAGGTGAGAAAACTGAGGCAAAAAGGATTAAGTGACTTGCTGGGGTCACATAACTAGTAAATGTCTGAGATCAGATTTGAACTCAGGAAGATGGGTCTTCCTGACTGCTAGCCTGGCATTCTGTCCACTGCACAATCTAACACACTATTTACTATTTACTAAAATCATGTAGTCATTTCTCATAAACTGTTATCTATTTATGTCTTACAGACTCTACTTCTCCAGTTGATTTGTTCACGCTTATGAAGTTAGCATCTATTCTTATTGAATTTACTCTTATTGCATTTGACATATCATCCTAGCCTGCCAAAATCTTTTGGGGTCATTCATCTAAGCTTTGTGTAACCCACAAATGTAATTTACAAAAAAAATCTGCCTTTATCCCAGTAATTAGTAAAAATGGTGAACAGAATAGTGTGGGGGTAAAAGAAAGGGCACGGGACTTAGAATTAGGAGACACAGAGGCTTGAATTTTTTCTTTTGTGGCATTTGCTGGTTATATAGAATGAGAAAGAAAACTTCTCTAAGGTTTAAGTTCTTCATTTATAAAATGGGAATAATAACATCTATGGAAATTTTTGCAGAGGTTATTTAGAGGTCCAATGAGATAATGTGGAAAACACTTTATAAACCTTAAAATGCTTTATAAATTCAAGCTACTATTATTGATACAGTTTTATTTTAAAGCTAATGACAAAAAGTCCCATATTTCTCCAATAGAGGCTTTACTTGAGATAAACAAAAAGGATTTAGAGATAGCAGAGTTGTAAATAGAATCTGTTTCAACTGTCTTATTTTAGAAATAAAAAAATACTTATAGCCCAATGTTAAATTCACTTGGCTAAACAATAAATTTGAATAAACAGTAATTAGCAGAGGTGGGCTTTGAATTTAGGGCCTCTGATTTAAGCATGGTGATCTTTCCACTCAATTAACCTGTTAAGAGTTCTTATTTTTTAGATCAGCTCATTGGGCTCAATTCCATATAAATGTAATATTAGTCAGACCAAAATAGCTCTACTGAGTCCAAAAACATTTCATTTTGTCTTATTTTTCATTTTTCCTGGTTTGTCTCTATCCTTCTTGAAAAACAGCATATCTTTTTTTTCTCTAGAAACCCAGACTATGACTTGCACATTGTATATGCTGAATAAATTTTGATATTTAGAAAGACAATATGAAAAAAATAGCCAAATGCTTTGCTTAAATCCACATATACTAGGTCTCTGTACAGATTGAATAATGTTATTTTATTTATTTATTCATTCATCCATTTATTTATTTATTTGCTTGTTTGTTTATTTATTTATTTATTGCTTTTTGGAGGGCAATTGGAGTTGTGACTTGCCCAAGGTCACAAGCTAGTTTTTGTGCTAAGTGTCTGAGGCCAGATTTTAACTCAGGTCCTCCTGATTTCAGGGCCAGTACTCTATTCACAGAGCCACCTAGCTGCCCCTAATGTTATTTTTTTAAAGCAAATGACACCCAGTTTCACATGACTTATTTTTGATGAACCTAATTCAGTAGGCTTTATTTACTAAGTACTCACATACTCACAAAGATGGGGAATTTAGGTGACTTAATAGATATAGTACCAGTTCTGTGGTCAAGAAGATCTGAGTTCAAATGTGGCTTCAGACACTTATTAGTTATGTGATCCTGAAACAAGTCACTTAACCCTGATAGCCTCAGTTTCATCATCTGTAAAATGAATTTTAGAAGGAAATGGCAAAACATTCCAGTATCTTTGCAAAGAGAACCCAAAATGAGGTTACAAAGAGTTGAACATGACTGAACAGCAATGAACAACAACTCATAAACAAGTATTTAAAAATATGGTGTAAAATTTGCCAGGAATTGAAGTCAATCTCTTAAAATTTATTTTTTTTCCAGTTAACAAGCATTGATTTCTCTCTTTTTTAGTCCCTTGTCCCCCAAGTTGAATGACAAAAAAGTAAAAGAAAACCCTTGTAACTAATATGCATAATATACAAAGCAACATCGCATATTTGCTATTTCCAAAAATGTATGTCTTATTCTGTATTTTGAATCTGTCACCTCTGTCAGGAAGGGAGTAGAATGTTTCATTTTAGGTCTTCTTCAGTGGTGGTTTGTCATTGCACTGATCAAAGTTCTCAAATTTTCAAAATTGTATAGTTGAAGACAATCTCATCAATCTCTATTAGAAAAATCCATTTTGCTCCCTTTTGAAAATTAAGATATTTGCCTCTCTCCTATTCTGTAATAATTTTGCCCCATAGTTTTTTTCAAAGATTACTGACTGAATATAAACATTCTGATCTGTCAGTTCCTCCATAGACCTGTGATTTTTTTTTTTTAGTTTGGATAGCTACCAATCCATTCTCAAGCTCATGGATTTACTTCCCGTAGTAAAATCTTTCTACCACTTTATAAAATCAAATCTGTTCCTTTGGAATGGTTTATATGTTCCCCACACACATACCTAGGTATGATATGGCTCTCTCAAAAAGCTCATAGGTATTTCTGAGATCAAATTCACCTCCTTACATTAAGATTTCTATTTTTTGCTAGTAACTGTGTCATTTTGAATTTAATTTAGACCCAAACACATAGGATTTAGCTCTGAAGAACCCTTAGGAGTTATCTAATCTTATTCTCCATTTTATACTTAAGGAATCTGAGTCCCTGGCTTACATCAACTAACTTGTTAGAAGATTCCGAATTCAAACACAGGATTTTTCTCACTCCAAATCAAGTAGTTCACCACAACATGTTAACTTTACAATAAAAGTAGCTTGCATTTATATAATTATTTCCAAATATCCATCCTCCTTAATTCCCACTTCCCATCCCCCCAAGACTGCCCCCTGAAATCCTGGGCCCTGGAGTGTGAGTTTTACATTGTCTTGCCTTGAAGCAAGCCTCCCTGTTACTTCTCAGTCATTTTCAAAGGAAGTCTAGTTCTTATTCCCACTACCAAATTTGATTCTTGTATTGTCTTCTCACTTAAGGCTCTAAGCTCCTTAAGGGAAGGCGCTTTTTTATTTGCTTATGTTTGTATGTCCAATATTAATACAGTACCTGGAACATAATGAGCACTTAATAAATTATTTTCATTGATTTAAAGTTTTTTTTTTAATTTTGCAAAACACTTTACATGTGTTATCTCATTTGATTCTCATGAGAGCCTTTTGAAGTATGTTTTATTATTACCCCATTTTACAGAAGAGGAACCTGAAGCAAGAGGTTCTTTGATCTGCCCAGGTTCATAGTCATTTTTTGTGACAAGATTCAAATCCAGGTGGTCTTGGTTCAAAGTCAGCACTCTATCCACCACATTGCCATCATGTGCTGTCTCCACTTTGTACTCAAGATATATAAGGACATGAATATTATTATTCCCTTCTCTTTTGTGATAATTATTCCTGTGAATTAATTGGCTGCACTATGGCTATTCTTTTTATGTAGTGCCTTCTAGAGCTGGTATATGGGGGCAGTTTTATCCTTCCCCCTCCATTACCATTATAGGGCCTCCTGATTCAAATTCTCAAATCTATAAGCAAATATATTCTAGACCTTCACTGGATACACTGTCCTTTTTCAAGACTATATCTTTCCTGTATTTGGACTCCTGGTCTAGAAATACAATTTTTTTTTCTTCAACACTATCTTGTTAAGCAGCTGGTCATTTTCTATTTTTGCCTTTCTCTTTAGAAACCCTTATATTCAATTTTCAGCAGTAGTGAAAACACCACTAGTGTTCCCAGTGTCTTTAGTTTTCCACATATGACTCCACAAAATCCCTTTGCATTTGTTTCTAGGTGCTTTCCAATGGTGTGTTTGTCTTCATGGAAATGACCAGAACTAAATATTGGTTAAAAGGTTTGATAAATCCCAGTGGCTTTCCATCTCCAAAATACATCTAGAGTCTCTGGGAAGACTATAAACCGCCTGATTGGGATGTCAAATCGACATATTTCAGTAGGGTGTTGCCAATCACTTGAATTCCAATTTCCTCCCTATAACCAATATTAGACTCTCTATCTTCGCAGCACATATATGTCTTAATCTTTCTGTAGTACCCAAGTTGCCTTTTCCTTTGAGAGTCTAGCTCTGCTCTCCATGGAAAGAGGATACAATGTATTTTATAGATCAAAGAGTTCAGAGTTTTTTTCTTTGCTTTTTAGACTCTATCATCCACGCTCACTTCTGAGTCTTCATTTTCTTTCTTTTTTCTTTCCTTTTTGAAGCAGTTATCCAAGTCTTTCAATAAGTGCATCATACTCCCTGATAAATATGGTTTATCATCACTATCGGCAAGGTCAACCTGAATTTAGTTGGCATGGACAAAGAAACAAGCATGGGAGCCTTTTAGGCTATTGGCGTATTCCTCTCTGCTTCCCCACCTGGTAAAATGGAGATGCTCACTCTTTGCTCTTCTTGTAAGGTGGCTTTTCTGTTCCTATTTTCTGGGGCCATTGTCCCCAGGGATTCTGAGTTTTATTTTAATAGGGAGATTTTCCTTCCTTTTCTGGGGTTTTCCTAACTTTTCTCCTGCTAATTCTGGTGTTTCTTCTTCAGTTGCATTTGTTCTGCAATTAACATATTCCTGCCATTTCCCTGGAGCAAAAAAAAAAAAGTAAATGTCCTGTAGTCTTTTTGTCTTTGGTAGACATTAATTTTCTTTCCACTTGTCTCCTTTTACTGCTGATCAGACATCAGGTATTCTACTCGGATCTTAAATCTTTGCTGTGACACTTTTTTTGATTAGTGGGCACATCAGAGATGTTTGCTAAAATTGAATTGGCAGCATTAACTTGTTCCCTGAGGGTGTCAAATCTTAGGCACCCCCAAAGAACCTACTTACTACAATGGAGATAATTAAGCACTGGGGGAAATAGAACCCATTTGTTCCAAGTTATTTTGTTGCTGAACAGTTGAGCTACATAAAAATGAACCATCCTATTTAAATATAGTATTTAATGATGTCCATAATATGCTCAATATATTTGTCAGTAGCTATGTGGAAATTCAACTTAGAATCTTTCGAGTTTAATATACCCTAGAGGCCAGAAAGAGTTAATTTTGTTTCTAATAGTGCCTAAATTATAACGTAGGAGGAGCTCAGGAACTGGAAAACCACGCTCATTATATTAACTGAATAGGTAGTATAAAAGCACTTGGATGATTCCTGTGCTTACATCTTTATTGCTTTACTGATGTTACATGTTGGTAATCATCACCAGAAGCCATTTGTTTCCAGTTTTCCCAGATCAGAACATTAAAAGATGTTGGATAGTAGTATTCTGTTATGCCAGAGGGAGAAAATGATGAAAGGAAGTCAAACAATCAAACTGCAAATGAATTCATTTTTACAGTGGGTTGGCATGGTTTATATCTATTTCACTGCTTGGCACAAGTCTGTGATAATAACAAAATGGTGATGGACTGCTTGCAATAAAACCTTGCAAACCCTTTCATTCTTAGCACAAGTCCTTAAAGGACGAAGCAGGACCATGTATAATGGGTTGCCTACTGTTCCAGATATTTTGTGACAGAAGGAGCATAAATTGTGAAATATTGGTTCCTAGATTTTTCTCAGAATAGATCAGTGATATTAAAGAAGAAGATTTGTTCAACACAAATATAGTATTTAATGATGCATGTAACATGCTCCATATTTTCCATCAGCTACATAATCTGTCAGCTTGAACCACTAATAGATAGATTTAAGGTTTTTTTTAATTGAACGCATTATTGCTGTCAACGGTTTCTAGAGCATAAATATGAAACTGACCACTCAGTGCATATGACAGTTTCAGAATAATTTATCAGATGAGATAATGCTTAACAGAATTAATGACATAATAATCTTATGTACCACAGGATGCAATTCATCGTAATTTTTTCTTGTTGGTATAAGGTGAAGTGGTATTTGGCAATTTCACATTAGAGTAATGCTTTTTTATGTTGAGATGATATAGTGGAAAGGAGCATAGATTTACCTTCATAAGTCCCAAATTAATATCCTTACTCTCCTTTTGACTTGCTATGTAGCCTTGAGTCATCCTTATATATTCTCTGATTCCCTGTTTTCACAATTGTAAAATGGAGAAATTAAAATCTGCCTTTCCACATTTCACATGATTACTACTGGAAATACATGTGAAAATGACTAAGCATTTGGAACATACTGACTTCATCACCCTGGACTAGTCACTTAACCTCTCAGTACTATAAACAATCCTATAAGACAATAAATACAAAGAAGATAACAACTTATATAAGTAATGGTGGATTTCTCAACTAGAAATTCTTATACCAACAAAATTATAGGGCCAGATCCTATACCTAATAAAATTAGAGCAAGTACTCAAATTGTGTTTTCTGCCTCAAATTTCTCTCTTGCAAGTCATACATTGCTTCCAAAGTGATTAAGTTTAAGTGTTTTGTCCAGTTGTGTCTGACTCTTCATGACCTCATTTGAAGTTTTCTTGGCAAAGATATGAGAGTAGGTAGCCTTTTCCTTTTCTAGGTTTTTTTTTTATATGACAAACTGGGTTTAGTGACTTACCCAGGATCACATACCTAGTAAACATTTGAAGCAGTATTTGAACTCAGGAACATGAATCTTTCAAACTCTTGTGCTCTATCCACTGCCCCACCCAAGTACCTCAATCTTAATAAATTCCATTGATGCTTTATTGCCTCTGTGTTAAAATATAAATTCCTCTGTTTGGCTTTTAAATCCCTACACATTTTGGGAGCAACCTATCTTTCCAGCCTCATTGGATATTATTTGCCTTCCGCTATTCTGTTATTCAGCCAAAATGGCCCTTCCTTTGTTACTTATCACACTGTATCCTGGTTCTATATCCTTCATATTGTGTCTCTCATGCCAGATATGTATTCTGTTCTTATCTGTGCTTCATGGATTCTCAGTATTCCTCTAAGAGGTAGCTTAGACACCATGTTCTGCATGAATCCTTTTCTAATACCTCCAGCTTCTATTGTTCTTTCCCAGATGCCTTGTAGTTAACTATTCTGTATTTTTTCCTGTAAACTTGGAAATATTTGCTCTCTCCCACATTAGAATGTAGGCTTCTTGCATTGCTGATTGATGAGATGGAGATGTGTATAGATAGTGACTGAGAAGAAAAATATTGGAGTGGTGGCATTTAATATACTGCAATTTGATATGAATTAACGAAGTGATATGATAGACAAAAAAAAGCTGATATTAGACTGTATTGAGAGGTATAGTGTCCAAAAGTAGGGACAATGATAGGTTTGCTATATTCTATCCTAATCATATCATGTTTGGAGTGTGACGCTTAATTCTAGGTGCCACATTTTAATGATGATATCAGACATATGAAAAGTGTCAATATGAGGGCAAAAAGAATAATGAAGGGTCTTTAGACCATAAAATATCAATTGAATGAAAAGTGATCTACTAGAGACATAACATCTGTCTTTAAGTATATGAAGAGTTGTTGCCATGTTCTATTTACTCAATAGGGAAGAAGAGATGTATGTAAGATACCAAAAGATAGATTGATATTTTCAGTAAGTAAAAACTTCCTAAAAATAAAAGCTTTCTCAAAGTGAAATCAACTGATTCTGTATGCTGTTCATTTCCAGTTGCTAGAGTGTTAAGACTTGATGTCTGTTATTCAGGATCATTGTAGAGGGAAATCTTGTTTCTTTTCTTCTTAACCCCTTTACCCCACCTCTTTTTGTCTTCCCTCCCTCACCTCATGATTACAGCCAGTTGTAAAATCTTGTTATTTCTTGCATCTGGTCCATTCTTTCTAGTTTTTCCTTTGTTTGTTTGTTTATCTCTCTCTCTCTCTCTCTCTCTCTCTCTCTCTCTCTCTCTCTCTCT
>NW_027186304.1:1010293-1014185 GCF_028583685.1 Petaurus breviceps papuanus
TCTCTCTCTCTCTCTCTCTCTCTCTCTCTCTCTCTCTCTCTCTCTCTATCTGTCTGGCTATCTATCTGTTTGTTTTATTTATTTATTTTTATTTTTCAAATGCTTTATTAACTTCTCATTTACATCATTCATTTCCACCAGATTTTGAGTTGCAAATTTTCTCCCCATTTTCCCCCTACCCAACGCCCCAAAATAGCAGTCCCACAGGATATTCCCTCCTCCAATTTGCTCTCTCCCATATTTTCTCCCATATCCCTTTTGACTTTTCCAGTGGATCTCTATGACTCAGTGCCTCTGTATCTTATTTCCCAATTACATGTAAAATAGTATTAATAATAGCATATATATTTGAATATTAGATCTTAAAACTTTGAATTCCAGATTCATTCCCTTCCTCCCTTGGCACCCACACTTACTGGTGAAGATGAGCAGTTCAGCATAAGTTGTACATGTGTGGCTAATGCAAAACAATAACATAGTAGATATATTGTAAAAGACTGACTATATTTCCCTCCCTCCTATCCCAACTCCCACTTGCTCTATTCTCTGCTTTCATCCCGTCCCTTCTCAAAAGTGCGTGCTTTCAACTTCCTTCCCCCCCCCAGCCTGCCCTAACTTCCATCATCCCCTGTCCCATGCCCTTCCCCCCCACTCTCCTGGAGGGTGAGAAACCATATTTAGTGTGTATTTCATTCTCTCCTCAAACCAAATTCAATTGGAATAAGGTTGACCCATTCCCTTTTGCCTTCCTATTTTTTCCCTCCATTGTAACCATTTTCCCTTGCCTCTTCTGTATGAGACAGTTTACCCCATTCTGTCTCTCCCCATCTCTTCCTTTCTCACCTCTTAATTTCACCTTTTAAGTATCATCCCTTCCTGTTAAATTGGTCCTGTACCCTCTACCTATGTATACCTGTAAACATATATACACACATTCACGTATGTATTCATATGCCCATATACCCTCATATATATATATATGTGTGTGTGTGTATATGTATGTATATATATGTGTGTGTGTGTGTATATTTCTATTCCCTTCAACTACTGAGAAAAGTTTCAAAAGTTACAATTATTGTTTTTCCATGTAGGAATGTAAATAGTTCAACTTTGATAAGTTCCTTATGATTTGTTTTCCCTGTTTACCTTCTCTTGCTTCTTGTATCTGAATGTTAAATTTTCTATTCAACTCTGCTTTTTTCAGCAAGAATGCCTCTATTCCACTGAAGGACCATATTTTACCCTGAAACATGAAACTCAGTTTTTCTGGGTAGATGATTCTTGGTTTTAATCCCAGCTCCTTTGACCTCTGGAATATCATGTTCCAAGCCCTTCGATCCCTCAGTATAGAAGCTGCCAGATCCTGTGTTATCCTGATTGTGTTTCCACAATATACAAATTGTTTCTTCTTGGCTGCTTGTAATATTCTCTCTTTAATCTGGGAATTCCAGAATCTGGCTATAATATTTCTAGGAATTTTCTTTTTGGGATCTTTTTCAGGAGGTGATGGGTGGATTCTTTCAACCTCTATTTTGCCCTCTGGTTCTAAAACATCAGGGCAGTTTTCTTTGAGAACTTCCTGGAGGATGATTTCTAGGTTCTTACTTTGGTCATGGCTTTCTGGTAGTCCAATAATTTTTAAATTATTTCTCCTGGATCTATTTTCCAGGTCAGTGGTTTTCCCATTAGATATTTCACATTGCCTTCTATTCTTTCATTTTTTTGGATCTGTTTCACGACGTCTTGATTTCTCATAAAGTCATTAGCTTCCATTTGCTCCAATCTAATTCTGAAGCAATGATTCTCCTCATTGAGCTTTTGAGATTCTTTTTTTTCCATCTGGCAAATTTGGCTTTTTAAGGCATTCTTCTCCTCATTGCCTTTTTGAGCCTCTTTTGCCATTTGAGTCAGTCTGTTTTTAAGGTTGTATTTTCCTCAATCAGGCTGTTGACTCTCATTTTGTAATTTTCTTGCATAGTTCTCATTTCTCTTCCCAATTTTTCCTCCACTTCTTTTATCTGCTTCTTAAGGTCCTCTATGGCCTGTAACCAGCTAGTATTTTCTTTTGAAGCTTTTGGTGCATGAGTTCTGACTTTACTGTCTTCCTCCTGTTCCCTGCTTTGCTCCTTTTTGTCCCCAAAATAGGAGTCTAATGTTGGAATCTTCTGTCTGCTTTGTTTCCTTTGCCTGGTCATGTGGCCCCTCAGTCACTTGGCCCCTAGGCTTTTTGCCACAGTAGGACTCTGCCACCAGACAGGGGAGCTTTCATCCCAAATGCTGGGGTTTTCTCAGCTGCCAGAGGTATTAGATGGGTGCCCTCTCTGAGGCCTCCACATGCCCTGGCAAGCTGGATACACACCCCAGGACCTCCACCCTAGACTGCAATCCAGATCCAAGAAAGTTAAAGCAAGAGCAATTACCCCTCAGACTGGTGCTTGGTCCCCCTACACTCTACAGGCCAGGAGCTAAAGCTACCACAGGGCACTGGCTGGCTGTTCCGGCATCTCAGAGGCTTTTTGCCTTAGGGGCAAAAGCCATGACCTCCCACTTACTGGGTCCCAAAGTCCATACTGCACTGACCTCTCACTTTGTCCTTTGCATCTATGTGTTGATAATTCTGGAAATGGCCACAGCTACTGCTGATCTGGAGTCCCTCTGGCCGGTGGCTGGTCAGGATTGCCATGGGGCTAACGCCTTGGAGTGGGGCTGGGCTCAGCTCCCAGAGCACTGCACTGGCCAATTCCTGCTGGCCTGCTGGGCTGTCCTCAGCAGGAGGTTAGCTTCTCTGTGTCATTTTGTGGTTTCTGCAGCTCCAAATTTTTTTAGAGTCCTCTTTTTACATGGATTGGGAAGGGTGGAAGCTGGAGCAGCAGGAAGGTCCTGCTTCTACTATGCCATCTTGACCCTGCCCCATCCTGATCTGGTCCATTCTCACTACTCATACAACCACCATCTTAATGCAAATTATTATTACATTTAATCTGATTTATTATAATAACTTTCCATTGAAATTGCAATAATAATGGTTACATTTATATAGCATTTTAAAATTTATAAAACCCTCTACAAATATTATCTTATTTTATCCTTACAATAGTTTTGGGAGATAGATACTATTGTTAACCCCATTTTATAGATGAAGAAAGTGAGGCAGAGCTTACATGACTTGTGTAGGGTCACACAAATACTAAGTGTCTAAGGCTTTATTTGAGTTCAAGTCTCCCTGAATTCAGGTACCAACTAGTTGACGTTCCTTGGTTCCACTTCTTCAAATCCCTTTCCCCCAATCCATCCTATACACAGCTTCCAAAGTGATTTTCCTCACACTCAGACCTGACCATGTCTTCCCCATATTCAATAAATTAGTGATTCGCTATCATTTTTTTTTAAAGCATTCGGGGTTAAGTAACTTGCTCAAGGTTACATGGTCAGTTATTTCTGGGTGGGTGCTAAGTGTCTGAGCCCGGATTTGATCCCCAGGTCATCACGACACTGGAGCTGCTGCTCTTACTCTCTGAGCCGCCTGGCCACCCTTCACTATCATTTCTGACATCATCATGTTCTCCTCTGCTTTTTATAGCCCTTCACAATGTGACTCCAGCCGCCCTTTCCAGCCTCATTATACTTTATGTTCATGTGATAGTAATGGAGATGAGAGATTCCCCTGTATTGGCTTCATTTTTGGGTTGAGTGTTAAAACCCAGAGCTTGTGAATCCCCCTTATGTGATGGACTTGTTGATGTAAAAAGAGAGAGCTGAACTGCACGGAGCTGGTGCCTTATATTTAAAGAGGCAAAAGAAGAGGAAGAGAGGAAGAAGAACTTTTGGAAGCAGCATCGTGGAGGGAGAGAGAGAGACAGAGACAGAGAGAGAGAGAGAGAGAGAGAGAGAG
>NW_027186304.1:1014285-1023175 GCF_028583685.1 Petaurus breviceps papuanus
AAAGAGAGACAGAGAGAGAAAGAGAGAGAGAGACAGAGAGAGAGAGACAGAGACAGAGAGAGAGAGAGACAGAGAGAGACAGAGAGAGACAAAGAGAGAGAGAGAGAGGATTGCTGAGGGCCAGTTCTAACTGCCCAGGACTTTGGGAGCTGCCACCCGGAGCTGCCAAGGACTCGGGAGACATGGGTGTGATGCTGGTATTTTGTCTGTCTGTTCTGATATTGTTTTCCTAGATTCGTCCACTGGGGAAGGACAGTATTCTTGTTGCAGAGGTCCTGGAATCTTGCTCTTGATTCAGAAGCCCTGAAGAAGGTTTTTTCTTGTTGTATGTTTACGGAAATCCTGGAAGTGTGTCTTGCTGATATTGTCAGGGTTCCTAAGGTTGTTCTGCAGACAGAGAATGAATTAATGAGGACACTGGCAATGTATGTTGTGGCCTTGTTAAGCTTTGTCTCCCCAGGAGCAGAGATTGCTGAGAACTTTCCTCAGGTCAAGATGAAGAGAAGGCCTTTCTTTGGGTATAAAATGCTGTGATGATATCTTAACTTTGTTGTAGCTCACAGGTAGATGGCCTTTGGGCTCTCCACTGCCCCTTTTGAGAAGGTACTTGGCATTAACAGATGATAATTGTAATTCAGTTGTGATCCAGGGGTGGGAAATTTTTGACTTTTTTGTGCTCTGTGACTGACTAAAATGAATGTACTTTGTTTATGATTGGAAACTAATCTCCATTTGAGAAGTGGAGCTTTGTGATTGACTAAATGAATGTACTTTACAGGGGTGGAGTAGTACTTGGAAATTATTGAATTTCACTTGGTGAATACTGTAGTTTGATTTTCTCTGTTCTTAATTTGTCACTGAATAAAATGTAGGGCTGCTATGATGGTGTTTTGAACCTTGGAAGTTGCCTTTGCTTGGCATTATAGTCCATTACCATCCTCAACAGTTGAGCCATATTGTCTTTTGTTCTGTATCATATATTGACTTTTCCATTTTTTATAACTATATCTCTACTCTGTCAGTTCCCTCTGATTCTAATGAGCTCCCTTTTTTCTGATACCTCTTTTCATCCTTGTTTCTTTCAAGGCTAAGCTGAAGTATTGCTTCCTACATAAAACTATTCCTGATCCTCTCATCTTATAGTACCCTCAATCCCTAAATTACCTAGTTTTTAATTTTTATCTATTCTACATATACTTAGATAGATAGATAGATAATTTTTTACCTTAATAGACTTAAAGCTCCTGACATATGATAGGAGTTTAATAAATACTTATTGGTTCATTATTCAGGTATAAATTGGACTAAATGGTTTCTCAAAGTAATACCCAGCTCTGAGATTTTGTGATTATAATGGAGGCTCAATTAAGGAACTGTTACTGGAAGTGGGTACTATTAGTCTTTAATCCTATTAGAAATGGAGTCTTTTGCAAATGGACATTGAGCTGGACCTGAGCTGAAAAGAAGAGCTAACTGCATTGTCCTTGCAAAATTAGGCAGTTCTTTTAGTGATTTCATTTACCTTCTATCCACATCTACATCTTGAGCAGCCAGGTTATGCTGTAGCAAATTTTGCTTCAACTCATGTTGTATGGCTACACTATTGGACTTTCTTGTTAATCTAGTGTTATTATAGTATTTAGTTTTTTAAAAAAAGTTTATTTTTGCATTCATTTATAATCTATCCTCCCACTTCTTCCATCAAACAAAACCCAAACCAAACAAAAAAGAATATGATGTTCACTGTCAAACATTTCTGCTAGTCTTTTAATGAATTTAGGAATTAAATACAACCATTTAAAAATTTTTATCCTACTAACTAGGATCTGGATTATTTGGGAACATAAAAAAAGGAAAATTGAATTTCTCAGAAATGAGCTTATGTGTCGGGCTAGGAGAACAAAATGAATGTATGTCCTGTATACATTTAGGGATGTATTCAGTACAATCTGAAATTCAACATGTACTATTGTTAATCCAAAAGCATTATTTTTTCTAAGTGCACTGTAAATTTCTCTTAGCAAGGCTTTAAATACCTTTAAAATTGGCACTTTGAATAACAGGTGATATTTCAAGGGGTAATTTACTAGCTTTCCGAATTTTTGTGCTCAAAGGGAGGAAATATTATGCTTTCCTATATGCACTGTGCACTGGAAAGTCAAGCCACATTACGCCTTTATGGAACATTAAGGTTTTTGTTTTAATTTTATTTTCCTTGATGATGAAAAGTTCCTCAGATGTTAGTGCTCATGTTTTAATTTTTTTTTTAAAATTCACTGCTCAGTGGAACTATATGCACTTTCATACAAATATGTTGCTAAATATTTTTAACTACCCAGGAAATGCATATAAGGTGTTATATAGTCAATAATGTCTAATTGAGCAATTTTGTATTATTCAAACATTACATTCAAGTTAAGAATAAATTATTTTAAAAATACAAATCAGAGTTTAAAGCACAAAGAAGCTGATGTGCACAGTAGATTGTAGTTAATGGTTTGGAAAATTACAAAGGAATTGGTGACTATTTTAACTAGCCATCAGTAAGTAAATAATATATGCATTGGCATTCACAAGCTTGTCCTTTTTTTCTGCAAACCTGCTCTATGAAAATTCACTCTGAACATTACTGACATATAACTACAGGAAACTTAAAAGGAAAGAACACTGAGGAACTCAAATGAAATTGTAGCAGTGTCCGAAGTTGAAGGTGGTTGTCTTGAACTACTGAGAAAAGTAAATCCTGGCCTCCCTCCATAAATTCCATTCTTCTTTCCATTAAATATTTTATAGCATCACAATTCAATTGGGGTGTTTTTCAGAAATGTCCATGTGAACACTCAGCTTTTGGGTGGCTAGGTGGCATAGTGAATTAGAGCACTGGCCCTGGAGTCAGGAGGACCTGAGTTCAAATCTGGCCTCAGACACTTAACACAGAAACTAGCTGTGGGACCTTGGGCAAGTTGTTTAACCCCAATTGCCCTCCAAAAAGCAAAAAAATTAAAAAAAATAATAAAAATGGAGATGTCCATGTGGCAATGTTTATAAATGACCCAGAAATTAATACTCCCCCTAAAATATATAGATCTATTTTGGCTGGTGACCTTGAAGATTATATTCACTTCTAACTTTCTGATGGTACAATTAAAGAATGGGCATAATTTTATGAAATTCTCAAAAGTTATAGCTTGTCTTAAAGCTTGAAAAGACTTCTCTCAAACCAAACAATTAAACAAGGAAGAGTAAAAAGAAAACTAAGCTCTTCCTCCAGGTCCTGCCATTGAGAAAGAACAGGTACCTATAGAGCTATCAGTATTTGCAGGACTCTTTCAATAGGGATTATCACCTTGGATTCTCCTGGGATTCACACCTTCAACTTCACCTTCACCTTCACCAATAAAGCGAGACTGATCCAGACCACAGAGAGCTGGCCTTAAATCCTAAAAGACCTTGTTCATATTGTGTCACCAGCTATATAACCCTGGCAAGTACTTAAGATGTCTTAGGACCAATTTAAATTTGGTTTGAAATTGCTCTGTTCTATGATAAAATGTAAATTCCTTAGTTTGACAATTAAAAACCTTCACTGTCTGGTGACAACCTCTCCTTACATAGTCATTTTAGATTGCTCTCCTTCAAGAATACTATGCTCATAGCAGTTTTTATGTGCCAGGCAGTGTTCATGCTATTTTCCTCATTTTATAGAAGAAGAAACTGAGGCAAACAGAGATTAAGTGATTTGCTAAGGCTCACCCAGTTCTTAAGTGTCTGAGGATGGGTTTGAACTAAGGTCTTCCTTATTCCAGGCCTAACGGTGACTTAACCCTGTTTTATTCAGTTTCGTCATTTGTAAAATGAATGGAGAAAGAATGGCAAACCACTCCAATATCTTTGCCGAGAAAACCCCAAATGGATCATGAAGAGTAGGCTACAACTGAAAAACAACAGCGACAACAAAGACTGGGAAGAGGGGTGGGTTTGGAGGGAAAGACAATGTGATCAGATTGAACACGGTAAGTGTAGGATATCTACACCTCCAGTTTGAAAGACCTATCGGGCAGTAGGGGGTGTGAGACTCGAGATTCACAGAAAAGTTGGACTGGATAAGTAGATTTTACAATCCTCAGCATATCAGTAAATTACAGTTGAATCCATGGGAGCAGATGGATCACTAAATGAAATAGTTTGGAGGGAGAAAAGTCGATGTCCCAGGGCAGAGCCCTAGGAATGATACAGATCAAGATTCATCAAAGGAAACTGGGAAGGAACAATCACATAGATGGGTGGAGAACCCACCAAGATTTGTTCATCAATAGAAGAACAGAATTTAGCATTAAAATAGCAAGAATAATTAGTTAAATAATTAAAATTGGAAACTACCAGATTTCTGCTTTGGGTGATTTCCTTTCTTGTTTTGTCCTGTTTCTGC
Organism: Petaurus breviceps papuanus; assembly: GCF_028583685.1. Classification (NCBI taxonomy): domain Eukaryota; kingdom Metazoa; phylum Chordata; class Mammalia; order Diprotodontia; family Petauridae; genus Petaurus; species Petaurus breviceps. Next base: position 1,018,715 of record NW_027186304.1, read on the forward strand.
TTATATAAAGGAAACCAAGTATATTAAAGATATGAAAATATTTTTTTTAATTTCTCAAACCCCAGTTTAAAATTCTTCTGTTTATGATAAAACACAAACTCCTCTTTTTGGCAATTACACACCTTCACAGGCTGGTGACAACCTCTCCTTCCATAGTGATTTTAGATTACCCTCCTTCATAAACGCTATGCTTTAGTCAAACTGCCCTACTTATTATTTCTCTGAGGTCAAAACACCTGGGTTCAAATCCTTCTCTTGGTGTTCACTGCCTATGTGAGTTTAGGCATGTGATTTAATCTCCCTAAGATTCAGTTTCCTTATCAATAAAATGGGAGGGTTAGATTAGATGGCTACAGAGGAACATTTTAAGTCTAGATCTTATAGTCCAATGACCTTCCACTTACATGCCTTTGCATAGGCTGTCCCATATGGTTGCAATTATGTCCTATCTTAACTCTGCCATTTGGAATCCTTAGCTCACTTCAAGATTCAGCTCACCTACATAGTCCTCCAGGAGACCTTCTTTGTCCACTTCAGTTATTGGTGCTTTCTCATTAATGGGAAAATGACTTCATAGTCACTAAAGATATATTGTTTATTTACTTATCAATGGCTGTATTATTCTCCTCCCCCCTCATCTCTCCAGTCACCTGCCTAGTAAAGTGAAAACTCTTAGGAAAGGGACTTCATTGTTTCTGTTTTATATCTATAACATGTAGTACAGTGTCTAGCAATTAGTAGGTGCTTATTAATAAATGTTAGTTAAAGAAATGAATGATTAGTGAGAATTAAGCTGCCCTAGATTCCTTTAGGAACTGTGACACAAACAGAGTTTAAAGAGTGTGTGTCACCTGGAACAGAAGAGAACAATTTGAGTGAGATTTAAAGAGAAAATTAACCTGGTTTCATTAGGATGATAAATACCTAAGCTAGTTAATGTCCCCAGTGAGGGAAGAATAATTACTAACTTCATGAACTGTGTTTCTGAGTTCAATTCCAATACCTAATTGGTTAAGGGAAGGCAGTTAGTCCATAAAAATCAGTCTATTGAGTCTAGATCTGGATGGTTAAATTCAAATATAGTTTTATAATTTAAGGATAGGACATTTTTCTCTATTTAAACAACCATCTAACCTTGATATGTTTCAACAAAAAAAATAAAATTTTCAAATGTTATAGTTGTACTTCCTGAATTGTGGATACTACTTAGTGCTTGGTCATTAACTATATCACATTTAATAAGTTTTGGCTCTTTTTAATCTGTTTTCCTAAAAAATGGATTTCATCAATGTCAGGAACTCCCTTGAATGAAAACTCCCATAGTTACAAATTGGTAACTCTAATAATTTCCAGGATATGTAGACCTTTTCCCACAATCAGCAACTTAGCTTGATTCACCTTCATGTGGGAAACTAAAGAATGAGCTAGAAATGATACCCTAACATCCCTAATTCCCTCAAGTTCTTTATATATGTTACCAATTGAATATCAGATTTTTAAATAAAAAAGTATGAATAATTAATAACAACTCAAAATTGTCTGGGGTAATGAGAGGCTAGGTGACTTGTCTGTGGTCCCATAGGTATTATATGTCAGAGTAAGGACTTGAACTCAGATTTCCTGCCTCTAAGGGCAGCTCTCTATCAGGTAAGCTGTGCTACCTCTCACATTTAGGCTGAAAAAGCTATTAAGCTGTATAACTTCATGGTTCTTATAGTATGGAGCTGCTTCATGCCTTCCAGTGATCCCTACTTTTAAGAAACACAATTTTACATCTTTACTGATCATGAATAAATTAATCAGCCAACATGTATTAATTGAGTGCCTTTGTACTTGGTATTTTGAAGATTAAGGCATAGAACTCATTAGAGGCCTGGACAGGGACTGGTTCAAGTTCAAGGACAAGAAGGAGAAGCCTCCTCAATATAGTTGGTAATGACCTTGTGAATTTAATCCTCATCTTTAGGATTGTATAATCTCATTTTATTTGTCTCCTGGTTTCAACAAGCTTAGTACCACCAGGAATACTGAAGTAGTCGGGGAAAGTGAAGAGAATGGGGGTGTTTGGTCTTTGGGGCCTGAACTAGAAAGTTTCTGCAAATGTCATTGGAAAAAATGTCTGTCCATAAGAAGTTCATAGTAGAGTAAAATAAACAACAATGTGATCAGGATAACCAGGGGATGGACAAAGTCGTTGACACTTATTCTTGCCAGCATGGAGGGAAATTTGCTGCAGCTTGGGAAGGGCACAATTTTGTTTAAATTAATTTAGAATTTATTTATTTTAAAGATGAACTTTTAAAAAATGTTCTGTTCCAAATTATCTTCCTCCCTACTGCTATTACCTTACCCATTGAGAAAGCAAGTAGTATATCCATTATATGTCTGAAATAATACAAAATATTTCCATATAGATATGTCACAAAAAATCACACCCAACAATAAAAAACAGTAAAGATAAAGAAAGTGAAAAAATATGCTTCAAACTGCACTCAGAATTCATCAGTTCTCTTTCTGGAGATGGATAACATTTTTTATCATTAGTTATTTCGAATTGTCTTGGATCATTGTGTTGCTCAGAGTAGCATCATTTCAATATTGATATTACTGTATATATTTATATATATACTGTGTACTCTCTGGGTTTTTGTCTGTTCACTTTGCATCAATTAATATGTCTTTCCAGCTGTTTTTGATAATATTCTCATCATTTCTTATACTACTATAATATTCCCTCATAATTATATAACATAACTTGTTCAACCATTCCCCAATTGATGGGCATCCCTTGACCTCCAATTCTTTTCTACCCTAAAAACAATAACATTATTGAAAATATTTTTGTACATATAGATATTTTTCTTTTTTCTTTTGTATCTTTGGGTTATATAACTAGAGTGGTAGTGTTGGGTCAAAGAGCATGCACAGTTTTCTAGCCCTTGAATTATCTATTTTATTCTTTTTTTCCATAAAATCAGCTCCTACTTTTATTAGCTCAAAGTTTTTTTTTAACTTTTCACTTTATTAATTAATATCTCCTTTGGTTTTCAGTTCCTTTTTGGTGATTAACTTGAATTTTTAAATTTGTACTTTTTCTAGTTATTTTGTTGTTGCATGCCCATTTAATTTATTTGTTTTATTTTTATTTTTCTTACCCAGTTTTGTTTTTTAGAATGCTCCCATGATACACAACTCAGCCACAACTTTTTTTTTTCAAACTACATTAGTAATGATACTAGTTTTAAGAATACTGATAAAATCTTAATATGTCACCACTAAATAGTTTAACCTTTATCAGTGATTTAAAATTACTCTTCAATGATCTCCTTATATTCTGGATTTTTTATGTTGTATTTTTCATTGACTTCTGGTCTTTTTGTTACAAATACCTGAAAGTCTTTCTGTTCATCAAGTATGCATTTTTTTATTCAAGATTATACACAACTTTGCTGAATAAATTATTCTTGGATGCATTGCTATCTCCTTTGCTCTTTCAAAGATAATGTTCCAGGACCTACAGTCTTTTAGTGTAGAAATTGTTAGGTCTTGTGAAATCATTTATTTTCCACAATATTTATTTTTTTTTCTTGTTGCTTGCAATATTTTCTCTTTAACCTGGGAATTTTGAAACTTGACTATGAGATTCCTGTAATTTCCCCCCCTAGGTTCTCTTTCAAGTGGTAATTAGTGAATTCTTTCTAGTTCTACATTACTTTTTAGTTTTAGAATTTCACAGAAATTTTCCTTAATATTTCCTTGTATTATTATATCCAGATTCTATTGTGATCATACTTTTCAGGTAGTCAGATAATTCTTATATGGTCTCTCCTTTATCTGTTCTCTAAATCAGATATTTTCCCCTAATGAAATATTTCAGATGCTCTTTTATTTTTTTAGTTTTATTATTTCTTGGTGTCTTATAATAGTAATCATTCCATTTGCTCAATTCTAGTTTACAAGGAGTTATTTTCTTCCTTAAGACTTTGTATCTCCTTTTATAACTGGTGAACTTTCATTCATAATTTTGTTGGATTATTTTTATTTTTTATAATTTTTCTTCATTCTCTCTTATTTTATTTTTGAATTAATTTTTATTTTCTTATAATTTTGTATCTCTTTTTTCAATTGGTTCATTTTCTTTCATAATATTCTTGAATTGCTATTACTTTTTCTAATTTTTCCTCATTCTCTCTTATTTGATTTTTGAAATCCTTTTTATGTTCTTCCAAGATTCCTTTTTTTCCAAGTTTTTTTTCCTTTCATACAGTCTTCCCTCTTTGAACAATTTATTATGAGAGTGAGATTGAAGCATAGCCTACACCCACTCCAACCATTTCCCCCTCCAATGTAAAAGCTCTTCCTTGCATGCTTCTTTTATGTGGGGAAATTTCTCCCATTCTTCCTCTCCCTTTTCCCTTCTCCCAGTGCATCTCTCTCTCTCTCTCTCTCTCTCTCTCTCTC
>NW_027186304.1:1023275-1047901 GCF_028583685.1 Petaurus breviceps papuanus
TATCCCTCTCTCTCTCTCTCTCTCTCTCTCTCTCTCTCTCTCTCTCTCTCTCTCATCCATCCATTTTTTTAGATCATTGTAACATAATTGACACACTATTGTGCCTTCTAGTTGTGTAAAGTCTTCCTAAATACCCAGTAATGATAATGTGCTTAAGAGTAAAATTACCGTCTTTCCATAAAGGAATGCAAATTTATGATTTATTGAATCATTTATGATTTATTTTTTCATGTTCACTTTTTTTTTTTGTTCTTGATTCTTGTATTTGAAAATAATTTTTTTTATTGATCTCTTGTGCTTTCATCAGGAATTGTTGAAATTCTAATTCATAAGATTCTCTAATTAATTAACTGATAATTATCTTTTAATTCATTAAATATCTGTCTGTTCTCCCCAAACCCCACCCTGGAAGGATGTAATGGCAAGGACAGAAGTAGTTCATATCTTGCTTCAGCTAACACCTTGTTTCAGTCCAAGTTTCTTTTGAGCCTTGTACCAAGTGTGTTAAGAAACAGAACATGTGAACCCCAAAACTTGTGAACCCTAGAAGGGAAGGGGAGGATCTAATGACCATATATAGGAGAGGCCCAGAGCTAGAGACAGCAGAACTGAGAAGAGGGCTCTTGTGGTGGTAGAATCAAGAAGGAGAAAACTAGTGGTATCCAGGCACTCTGTTTGGCTTCCCTGTCTGTGTGGATGTTTGTGATACTTTGTACAGAAGCCCTGGGACCTTACTGGAAGCCCTGAAAAAGGATTTTCTGCTTGTGTGTTTATGGGAGTCCTGGAGCAGGGTTTTGGAGGTCCTGGGACTTTACTGATGACTTGTGATGACTTCTTGGACCTTATTTGTGGGTCTGTGTTGGTTTCTATGTTGATGATTTCTGTTGTTTTCAGACCTTATTGGTGGGTCTGTGTTGTTTTCTACATTGATGATTTGTGTTGAGGTCTCAGATCTTGTTGGTGTGTCTGAGTTGATTTCACAGGCAGATAATGAATTGATGATGGTGCCAGCAATGTGTATGAATATTATTGTGACTCTGTTAAGTTTGTCTTCCCAGAAACAGGAACTATGAAGGACTGGAGATGGACTGGACACTGTGAACTTCAATATGGAATGGGAACTAGATGAAGAACTGGACAAGGGACTGGGAGCTGCCTGTCTTTGAACCCAGGTGACAGTTGGAGCTGGGAACATGGAAGAGGAACCATGGAAGCTGAGAGCCAGTCTCTAGTCAAGGTGAAAGAAGACTTTGCTTGGATACTGTGTATTGACTGAGAAGATTATGGTTTACTGTGACCTAGGGGTGGAGAACTGATTTTTTACTTTTTGATTAAATTAAAGATTTTGTGATTGACTGAATGTACTTTGTTGAAAACTATGTGACCACTTTGGTGAAAACTATGTGGCCATTTTAGTGACAAGTTCTTGAGTTGTGACATGGAGAATGCTATATTTTGATATTCTGTGATAAGTTGTAACTTTGTGAATTCTGTATTTTGATTTTCTGTGAATGTTTTGCTCTGATTTGTTATTGAATAAATAGAAAGTTTGCTATACTATGTAATCAGAACTTTGAAAGCTATTCACAGCAGCAATCCTCTGGAAATCTGCTCATGCATGGCTTACAAAAGATTACTCGCTTTGCCTGGGTAGGCGATTTTTGGTCATAATCTTAGCTCCTTTGGCATGCATCGTATCACATCCCAATGCCTTCTTTCTTTAATGTAGTATATATTAGAACTTATGAGATCCTGACTGTGTTTGAATATTTTCTTTCTGACTGCTTTAAGTTTTCTTTGATTTATTAGTTGTGGATTTTGCTCATAATATTAATAGGAGTTTTCATTTTGGGATCTCTTTCAGGAAGTGCTTGGCTGATTTTTTCAATTTCTATTTGACCCTCTGGTTCTAGTATATTAGGGCAATTTTCCATTTAATTTATTGAAATATGATGCATGAGCATTAGACTTGCCTACCTTGCTACCTTTTTTTGATTATGTCTTCTAGGGAGTCCAATAATTCTTAAATGATCTACTCTTGATCCATTTTTTTTTGTAATGGGAATGCAAATTTATGTTGTTGCCATCTTTCTAAGGTTGTATTGTGTAAGATCTTCCCTGTCCCTAGGTTAAGTGCACCTGGAGCCTGTGGTGGGAGGCTTGTTTTTCATGAGATACTTTATGATTTGGCAGTGGGTCAAGAGGGTTGTTACATACTCTGACCCAGGAGAAGGCTATATAAACCCTGATGTGAGACTTTGTTTTAGAACTCACTTTGAAAAATGTTGTATGATTTGACCAGATGAGACTCTGGGCAGCCGTCAAGAACCCCCCAGCTTTGAAAAACATTGATGTTGATGCTTCCCTCTCTGGTAACTGAATAGGTATAGATGTAATGGTTGGACAGTTGGAGGTCTGTCTGCTTGAAATATTTCTGTTTGCTTGTAACCTCTGTATATTCTTAAGTTTGGGGTGCTGACATTTTCACCTGAACTAGGTGAATTATATGTTTGATTGATTAAAGTAAGACTGTTAACCCATTTTGACTTGCTTTCCTTTAGAAAAGCTGACCTAGGAACCTGTGTTGGCAGCCACCCTGGGGATGCTGGAGTGTTTGCTGCTACATTTTTGCAGATCAAGTATTTTTCCAATGAGGCATTATATATTTTATTCTATATTCTTACTTTTTTGACTTTGTTTTGTTGTTTATTTATGTTTTGTGGCAAAATTAACTTCTGCTTTCCTGATTCTAATTTTAAAGCAATTATTTTCTTCAGTGAACTTTTGTGCCACTTTTTTTCATTTGTCCACTTATGCCTTTTAAGGATTTATTTTCATCGGTAAAGATTTGAACTTATTTTTCTTTTTGACCTGTTTTGTTTTGCAAGGTTTAATTTCTTCCTTCCTTCCTTCCTTCCTTCCTTCCTCCCTCCCTCCCTCCCTTCCTTCCTTCCTTCCTTCCTTCCTTCCTTCCTTCCTTCCTTCCTTCCTTTCTTTCTTTCTTTCTTTCTTTCTTTCTTTCTTTCTTTCTTTCTTTCTTTCTTTCTTTCTTTCTTTCTTTCTTTCTTTCTTTCTTTCTTTCTTTCTTTCTTTCCCATTTTTGTGCCTGGCTTGCCCAGTTGTTAATTTTTTAAAAGTCTTCTTATATCTTTCTCATTTATTTTCCCTATTTTTCCTCTTCCCTCTTGACTTTGAAAATGCATTTTTAACTCTTCTAGGAATTTTTTTTGGGCTTGTGAACAATTCATATTTTTTTTAACTTTCACACTTTACTTATTGTCGTTTTGACATCATTATATTCTGATCTTATCTTCCTGATCCTGTATGTTACCATAGCAGATTTTTATTGTAAGTTTCTTGTTTTAGTTTGTTCATTTCCTCAACCTATTTCTTGACTTTGAACTTTCTGCTAAAATCAAAATCTGTTCCTAGGGACAGGATTGGGGTAAATACTGTCCTAAGCTTCAGATTTTTTCCACACTGCTGTTTTCAGAGCTAGTTCTGGAGGTGTGGAAGTGGTATGATCTGGGGGAAAGGTATAGTCCCTGCTCTCCTTGTCTGTGCTCTGGTTTTTGCTCCAGAAGGGCCTGTGATATTGCTCCTCATGTGCCTTGTTCCCTTATAACTACAAAACCTTTTCTCTACCCTGAAACTGTGACCCAGAAGTGGGCATTGGCAAGAGAGTTGCCAACAAGTACTTTGTCCTATGTCCAGTGCTAAATGCTCTTTCTGAGCAGTTGCCATACCCCCTGACCATCTTCGGGCTGAGTGCAGCCAAAACTGCTGCTGGTAGTCCTATTGCCTCCCTTGAGGTACAAAGCTGATGCTCTTGCCACATGGGCTTTCAGGCAGCCCTAACCTGACTCTCCTTCCCACATATAAATTGTCTTGGGCTGGAAAAAAATGTCTTGCCCTAACCATTTGTGGGTTCTGCCACTCTAGAATTTGATTTAAGGCATTGTTTTAAAGTTGCTTGAAGGGGACTTTTGAAAGAGTTTGGGTACTTCATCTGTCCTGCCATCTTGGCTCTACCTATGACCTGAGGGCACATTCTTAAAAACATAATATCAATGGTAATATAACTTTAAGCGAAAATAGAAGCAAGGTATCTGGAGTTGATGCTTAAATTTTACCTAGGGAGAAGGAAGGAACAGCCAATGTATGTGAATATTAGAAAGGTAGGTGGAGAGTGAGATATTTATTTAATATGAAGTCCTATACTCAGAAAGTTGACAACATTTATATATGTAGTAAGCTTGTCCGCCTGAGCTTCTAGCTAAAGTTTTGTGGGGTCAATAGAGTCCTTAGATGAATCCAAATTGTGTCCCTTACCTCATGACAATTACAATAACAATAACAGGCATTACATAGCACCTATGATGTTCTAGGAACTGTACAGAATGTTTTACAACTTTTATCTCATTTGATCTTCAAGACAACCCTGGGAGGCAGGTATTATTGGCATCTCCATTTATAGTTGAGAAAACTGAGCCCAAAGCAGGTTAAGTGATTTGCTCAAGGGCATACATCTAGATAGTGTCACAGGCTGGTTTTGAACTTAGAGTCTCTTCACTCTATACCTAGGTCTCTATCTATTGTGTCACTTACTTATGCAGAAGGGTATACTGGAGGGGAGTTTCTAATAGCAGGACCTAACTCAGTGCTAAAAGATATATGGGATACAGCAGTATAAAATACAACACATCCCCATAAGTATTTTATAGTTGGAGTCACAAAAATAGAAGATATAAAAGATTCATTCAGTCAGTCAATAAGCATTTATTAAACAACACTTTGTGACTGGCACTGAGCTAAGCACTGGAGATACAAAGACAGGTAAAAGAGTCATTGAGGAGATCCCAACTTAGTGGGCAGAAAACAAGTAAATAAATCTGTATGAACAAGGTATAGACAAAATAAATAGTATATAATCTGTAGAAGTAAAGCTTTAGAATTAACAGGCCTTGCGAAAGGCTTACTGCAGAAGGCAGGATTTTAACAAGACCTTGAAAGATGTCAGTGTAACCAAGAGTCTGGGAGGAAGAGGAAGAGCCTCCCATTCATAAGGAATGGTCAGTGAACTTGAGGGATGACCTCTGTGGAACTGACCACAAGGTGGTCTGCAGTTTATAGATAGGAAATATTAGAATGCACTTTAAAATATTGAAGTAAGCTTCATGGGTGTGGAATCACTTTGATCAATAGTATTCAAAGCATAGTGGGCAAGGCACACTGAGCGATTGTGGCACCCTTCCACAATCCAAAGCAATCTTACTCCAAGGCATTGTAAAGCCAAGCATGAGCAGCTGTTCAGAAGACTGCTGTTGTGAATAGCTCTAAGATTCTGATCACATAGTGTAGTGAACTTTCTATTTATTCAGCAATAAACTAAGGCAAAACATTCACAGAAACAAAAGTACAGCATTCACAATGATATAACATAACAACTTATCACTAAAGTGGCTACATAGTTTCAAGCAAAATATATTATTCAGTAAGTCCTTAACTCAATCATCCTTAAGGACCAATCCTCCTTAAGGGATACAAAGTACAAAGGTCAAAATTTTCCCACTCTTAGGTCACATTGTCTTAATCTCTCAGTCAAAAAGTCTTCTTTCCTTTCAATTGGAGATTAGTTTCCAATCATCCTTCACTCATGTTAAAGTCATGTTATGACACCACACACATTCACCAAACCCCAGTGGCTCCCTATCATGTCCAAGATCAAATAACAGAAATTTTGTTTTACGTTCAAAGACCTTCACACCCTATCTCCCTTCTACCTTTTCAGTAATCTTCTATCATGTTGTTTACCACATACCCTTTAATGTGGTGACAGGGTCCTTGCTGCTGTCCCATGAATAAGACACTCTATCTCTTGGCTCTGGTCTTTTCCCCTTGCTGTCCTCCTGGTCTCTCCCTCCTCATTTATTCCTACTGAGTTCTCTGGTTTCCTTTAAATTCCAACTAAAATCTTGTCTTATACAGAGCCTTTTCCAACCTCTCTTTATTCTAGTGCCTTCCTTCTTTTATTTACTTTTTATTTATGCTATGTGTAGCTTGTCTCTGTGTGTGTGTGTGTATATATATATGTATATAGATAGATACATAGGTCTGTTTATCTCTGCCATTAGATTGTGAACTTGTTGAGGGTAGGAACTGTTTTTTTGCCTCCTTTTTATCCCTAGTGTTTAGCAGAATGCCTGGCACATAGTGTGCACTGACTACATGTTTATTGATTAATCAAATGAGTCTATGATCACTTACAATTTTAAGACAATGCCTCTAAAAGAGACAGCATATTATCGTGGAATGGCTCCTACATTTGGCAAAAGATCAGAATCTAAGCCCCAATTATGCCACTTGCTACATTTGTGACCTTAGACAGGTTACAACACTTTTCTGGACCTCTTGCTTGACCTTTAAAATGAATGTGTTGTACCAGATGTTGTCTGAGTCCCTTCTAGTTCTTAACTCATGTGCTCATAGGTGGAAAAATTTAAGTAAGGATAGTTATTCAGCTTTTGCTTAAAAGGCTTCAGTGATTAGGTATCTCATTTCACTTTTAGACAGCACTTATTGTCAAAAAGTCTTCCTTCTTTTGATATAGAAAGGAATGGTCACAATTACAAGGCAGCAGGGCTTTGTTTGTGTAATGATCAGAGAAATCAGTGACTAGAATTCTCTATGGATCACATGGCACTGGAAGCACTAAAAAACCTAGAGGGTCCCACATTGAGCTGTGAAAGCAAAAAGAAGTAAAATTTAGAAGCTAAGAACAATAATCCCTGCCTAGAGATATGCAGAGCCCAAATCTAACATGAAGTTGTTCCTGTTCAGCCACTTCAGTCATGTCCAACTTTTAGTGATCCCTTTTGGATATTTATTAGCAAAGATATTTGAGTGGTTTGCCATTTCCTTCTCTAGTTCTTTTTACAGATGAGGAAACTGAGACAAAGACAGTTAAGTGACTTGCCAGGGTTACATACTTAGTAAGTGTCTGAGGCCAAGTTTGTACTCATCAAGAGTATAAAGTCAAAAATAGAGTGGGAATATGAGTAAACAACTGAAAAATACCTGTCCATAAAAATCTACTATGGTGACAGGGAAACTCAAGACACAAACTTAGAAAAAGATAATGACTAAAAACACCTGTCAACAAAGCCTTAAAGAGCAAAAATTCTTACTGGAAAGAAGTATAACAAGAATTCCTGAAGAGATAAAGAAAGAGATTTTTTTGCTTTATTCTTTTGGAGGGCAGTTGGGGTTAAGTGACTTCCTCAAGTTCACACAGCTAGTTTTTGTGTTAAGTGTCTGAGGCTGGATTTGAACTCAGGTCCTCCTGACTCCAGAGCTGGTGGTCTATTCACTGTACCACCTAGCCATCCCTGAGAAACAGATTAAAAAAATTGAAAACATGAATTAAATGATCAAATAAAAGGGAAGAAGACATATTGGGATAAGAAATGAGAACTATGCATGAAATTATAAAAAAAGAATATTAACAGTTTGGTAAAAGGCACAAGGTATATTGAAGAAAATAAGTCCTTAAAATTCAGAATTGGTTGAATGGTAAAAGAAGTATCTGGCAGTTAGGTGGCGATATGGATAGAGGGCTAGGCCTGTAGTCAAGAAGATACAAGTTTAAGTCTGGACTCAGACACATGCTAGTTGGTTGACACTTGACCAAGTCTCTTAACCCTGTTTGTAAAATTTGTAAAATGAGCTGGAGAAGGAAGTAACAAACCACTCTGATATTTTTGCAAGAAAATCCCAAGTGGGGTCACCAAGGGTCAGATACTAATGAAAATTATTGAACAATAACAACAGCAAAAAGTGGTGCAAAATGACTAAGAAAATAAATCCTTAAAAAGTACAGTTGGTCAAGTGGAAGCTAATGACTTCATGAGTCATCAAGAAATAATGAAACTTTCAAAAGAATGAGAAACATAGAAAAATAAAAAAATGTTAAATATATTCTAGGAAAAACTTTAAAGTGTTCAAAGAAAAAGGAAAATGACTGAACTTAACAAACATTTATGGCAGCTCTCTTTGTGTTGGCAAAGAACTGGAAACCAAGGCGATGCCTATTAATTGAAGAATGGCTGAAAACATTATGATATATAAATGTGATGGGATGCTATTGTGGTGTAGGAAATGATTGGGGGGGTGGATTTATCAAATAAACTGATAAATTTATAAACTGATGCAAAGTGAAATGAGTAGAGTTAGGAAAATCAAATATATAGTAACAGCAACATTGTAACAACAATTAAATATTAAAGACTTAGGAACTCTGAACAATATAACAGTCCAAGACAATTCTGAAGAAATCATGATGAAAAGTGTTATTTAAATGTAGAGAGAAGAGTGATGCATCAAAATGTAGATTGAAACTTTTTTTTTCTTGCTTGCTTTTTCTTTTCTTTTTTTTCCCCTACCACATGACTAATTTAGTAAATTTTTTTTGCATGGCTCCTTATGTATAATGGTATAAGGAGTTTTCACTCTAATGGAAGAAGACAACACATAAAAGGTGGTAGTTTGTGTAGGGGAGAGGAAAGAGTACTTAAATGAGGGTCATCTAATATAGTCGAGTTGAAATTCGTCAGAGCAGCACATGCAGAGTAGAGTGAACTGATAATCCAATTTCTGCCCTCTATTAAGGGAAGGAATTTGAGGAGTTTGGTACTCCACCCTCTTGTCCTCCAATCAGAGGGTAGGGGAAGCTGAGAGAGGTGGTTTAAATCAGTGCTTGAGTTAGCTGCATCATGATGAGTTTAGAATGATGAGTTTAGTCTTCTGAGGGGTATCTTGCTTTGTGTGGTTGAAACCTATAGAATGGTAAGGTACAAAGTGGATTAGCACTCTTTTGAAGACTTTAAATGCACTATGTCAGACACTATGTTAATCACCAGAGATCCAAGTACAAAGCAAAATATTTTTATGCTCACAACGCAGACATGAGGAGGTCAGGAAAGAAGAATAAGGGGAGAAGCCATGGTAGCTGACCCAGGGTTCTTTCAGAAATTGAAAAGTGTAATAAAATACAAACCTTAAAAAAAGTTTTTGAATGCATTCCTGCCTACCTCTATTTCTACCTCAATGCTTTTGCAGGATTGTCTTATAGAAATATAGGATTACATAATAAATAACCAACTACCATGGTCATGTTTTTTATTCTTTAAGGAAGTTTGATATTCATCCCTATATAAAACTAGTTCTCATCAGTTTCCTCTCCCCCCCCCCTTTTTAATTCTATGGAGGTTTCCTTGGCAACTGAGTCAGGTAAGCAATTTTATTTTTCATCATATTATCATGTTCATCTCTGATAGAATGGAAAATTTAAGGGCTTCGTCAAACTCTGACAGAATCTTTGGGCACTTTAGACAACACATTATGACAAGAGAGCCTGAATTTTCTACTAGTAAAGAACACGAAATGCTGTGGTACCATAAGAAAACCCAGAGAATTTATTTTGACTGATTGACAGTGACTGCTCAGCAATCCCAAATGATTTTCCTCGATTTCAGGAAGTGGGAGTAGCCATCTCAGAATTGAAAGATTGATTAACATAACATTAATCTGTCACCAAGTTTTTCCCCTTGAAAATTACGCTTCTATTACATATTCGTCAGAGAATGAATTGCCAACATTTTGGCCAATGGAACATGAGTTGTTGTAGATTAAAGCTCTATTTTTTGTGACTTACAAATATTAAAACACAATTTAAAATAAAAAGAAATTTAAAAACTGTGAACTAGAGAGATTAAATGATTTGAGATGGTCAAGGAGGTAGTAAATAACATATCCAGGTTGATGTTTATTTAATTGATTCACTTTTAGTTTACAACATTCAGTTACACAAACTTTTGAGCTCCAAATTTTCTCCCCCTCCCTCTGCTTCTTCCCCTTTCACACCCTTCCCTGTCTCCACACCATGGTGGTATGCAATCTGATATAGGCTATACAAATACCTTCACTTTAAACATTCGTCAGATTATAAAGAAGGATTATAACCTTTATGTGAACAAGCAGAAAGAAGAAACAGAACAAAACAAACAAACAAAAAGAGAGAGGGAACGTGTAGCTTGCTTCAATCTGGATTCACACTCCCTAATTCTTTCTCTGGATGTGGATGGCCTTTTCCATCATGAGTCTTTTGGAGCTGTCTTATAGCTTGCATTATTGAGAGGAGCCCAGTCTATCAAGTCAGTCATCACAGATACAATGTGTCTGTAAGTGTGTACAATCTTCTCCGGGTTCTGCTCCTCTCACTCAGCATCATTTATATAAGTCTCTCCAGGTTATTATGAAGTCCGTCTGCTCCTCATATCTTATAGCACAAAAGTATTTGATTACATTCATATACCAAAACTTGTTTAACCATCCCCCAATTGATGGGCATCCTCTTCATCTCCAATTCTTTTCCACCACAAAAAGAGTTGCTATACATATTTTTGTACATACAGGACTCCTCCCACTTGTATGATCTCTTTAGGATAGAGCCCTAGAAGTGATTTTTCTGCTTTGAAGCATGTGCATTTTTATAACCCTTTGGACACAGTTCCAAATTGCTCTCCCGAATAGTTGAATCATTTCACAACTCCACCAACAATGCATTAGTGTTTCAATTTTTCCACATCTTCTTGAGCATTTATCATTTTATTGTTTTGTCAAGTTAGCCAATATGATCAGTAAGATGTGGTACCTCAGAGTTGTTTTGATTTGCATTTCTCTAATCAGTGATTTAGAGCTTTTTATATGATTATAGATATCTTTAATTTTTTCCTCTGAAAACTGCCTGTTCCTATCCTTTGACCATTTATTAACTGGGGAATGACTTCTATTCTTATAAATTTGATTTAGTTTTCTGTATATTTTAGAAATGAGACCTTTATCAGAGATACTGGTTGTAAAAATTCTTTCCCAATTTTCTGTTTCCCTTGTAATCTTGTTTACATTGACTATCTACAAATACCTTTCAATTTAATGTAATCAAAATGATCCTTTTTCCATTTTGTATAGTTCTATCTCTTGTTTGGTCATAAATTCTTCCCTTCTGCATAAATATGACAGGCAAATTATTCCTTGGTCTCCCAAATTGCTTACAGCATCAGCTTTTATATCTAAATTGTGCACCCACTTAAATTTTATTTTGGGATACGGTGTAAGATATTGGTCTATGTCCAGTTTGTGCTATACTATTTTCCAGTTTTCCTAGTAGTTTTTGTCAAGTAGTTAGTTCTTATCCCAGAAGCTGGAGTCTTTGGGTTTATCAAACAGTAGATTACTATAGTCATTGACTACTGTGTCTTGTGTAAGTAATCTATTCCATTGATACACCATTCTATTTCTCAGCCAGTACCAAGTAGTTCTGATAACTACTGCTTTATAATGCAGTTTCAAATCTGGTATGGCTAGGCCACCTTCCCTAGCATTTTTTTTCATTAATTCCCTTGATATTATGGACCTTTTGTTCTTCCAGATGAACTTTGTTACTATTTTTAGCACTATAAAAGAATTTTTGGTAGTTTCATTGGTATGGCACTAAATAGGTAAATTAATTTAGGCAAAATTTTCATTTTAATTACATTAACTCTAACTAGCCACAAGCAACTGATGTTTTCCCAATTATTTAGATCTGACTTTATTGGTGTGAAAAGTGTTTCATAATTGTGTTCATATAGTTCCTGGGTTTATTTTGACAGATAGACCCCCCAATATTTTATAATGTATACAGTAACTTTAAAGGGAATTTCTCTTTCTATTTCTTGCTTTTGGGCTTTGTTAGAAATATATAGAAATGCCAAGGATTTATGTGGGATAATTTAATATCCTGTCACTTTGCTAAAGTTATTTATTATTTCAAGTAGTTTTTTTACTTGATTCTATAGGATTTTCTAAGTATGTCATCATATCATCTACAAAGAGTGATAACTTAGTCTCTTCTTTGCCTTACTTTAATTCCTTCAATTTCTTTTTTTTTTCTCTTATTGATACAGCAAACACTTCTAGTACCAAAATGAATAACAGGGCGGAGAGTAGACATCCTTGTTTTACTCTCAATCTTATTGGAAATGTTTGTAGCTTATCCTCATTACATATAATACTTGCTGATGGTTTTAGGTAGATGCTGCTTATCATTTTAAGGAAGACAAAATTTATTCCTATGCTTTCTAGTGTTTTTAATAGTAATTGATGTTGCATTTTTGTCAAAGGCTTTTTCTCTATCTATCGAGATAATCATATGGTTTCTACTAGTTTTGTTGTTAATATAATAAATTATGCTGATAGTTTTCTTCATACTGAACCAGTCTTGAATTCCTGGAATAAATCCTACCTGATCCAAGTCTATTGTTCTTGTGATAAGTTGCTGTACTCTTTTTGCTAATATTTTATGTAAAATTTTTGCTTTCATATTCATTAGGGAAATTAGTCTATAATTTTCTTTCTCTTTTTTGGCTCCTCCAGATTAAAATATCAGTACCATACTTGTATCATTACAAGAATTTGGTAGGACTCCATTTCTACCAATTTTCCCAAATAATCTCTAAAGTTTTGGAATGACTTGTTCTTTAAATGTTTGATATAATTCACTTGTAAATCCATCAGTCCCTGGAGGTTTTTTTTTTCCCCCTAAGGAGTTCATTGAGGGTTTATTCAATTTCATGTTCTTAAATGGAGTTTTAAATTTTTTATTTCCTCTTCAGTTAATCTGGACAATTTATATTTTTGTAAATATTCATCTAATTTCATTGAGATTGTCAGAATTATGACCATATATTGGGCAAAATAATTCCTAATTATGGTTTTAATTTCCACTTCTATGGAGGTAAATTCACCCTTTTTATTTTTGATACTGGTTATTTGGTTTTCTTCTTTTAAATCAAATTGACTAAAGTTTGATCAATTTTATTGTTTTTTTTCATAAAACCAGCTCTTATTTTTATTTATTAGATCAATAGTTTTCTTAATTTAAATTTTATTTATTTATTTTTTACTTTTTTTTGGAGGGGGGGAAGGCAGGGTAGTTGGGATTAAGTGATTTGACCAAGGTCATATGGATAGTAAGTGTTAAGTGTCTGAGACCAGATTTGAACTCAGATCCTTCTGACTCCAGGGCCACCTAGCTGCCCTTAACTTCAGTTTTATTAATCTCTCTTTGCATTTTCAATATTTCCAATTTGTTATTTGAGTGGTGGATTTTCAATTTGTTCTTTTTATAGCTTTTTTTTATTTGCATGCCCAGTTTATTGATCTTCTTTTCCTCTATTTTATTCATGCAAACATTGAGGGATATAAAACTTCCCCTAAGAACCACTTTTGCTACGTTCCATAAATTCTGGTATGTTGTCTCATTATTGTCATTTTCTTGGATGAAGATATTGATTTTTTCTATGATTTGTTGTTTGATCATTCGATCTTTAGGATTAGATTACTTAGTTTCCAATTAGTTTTTAGTCTATCTTTCCATGACCCTTTGTTACATATAATTTTAATTGCATCATGATCTGAAAAGCATGCATTTAATATTTCTGCCTCTTTACATTGGATTGTGAGGTTTTTATGCCCCAGTACATGGTCAATTTTTTGTGTATGTGCCATATACTGCTGAGAAGAAGGTATTTCTCTAAAATTATACACACCTCCTTAACTTCTTTGTTGTTTATTTTGAGGTGAGATTTATCACATTCAGAGAGGGGAAAGTTGAGGTCCCTGACTAGTATTGTTTTGCAACCTGTTTCTTCCTCTAACTCCCTTAATTTCTCATCTAAGAATTTGGATATTATATCACTTGGTGCATATATGTTTAGTAATGATATTACTTCATTGTCAGTGGTATCTTTTAACAGGTTATAGTTTGCTTCTTTATCTCTTAATTAGATCTATTTTTGCTTTTGCTTTTTTTTGAGATTAGAATTGCTACTTCTGCATTTTTTACTTTAGTTGAAGCATAACATATTCCACTCCAGCCTTTTGCCTTTACCCTTTGTGTATCCCTCTGTTCCAAATTGTTTCTTGTAAACAGCATGTTGTAGGATTGTGGTTTTTAATCTATTCTGATATCCACCTCCATTTTATGGGAGAGTTCATACCATTCACATTCACAGTTATGATTACTGTGTTTTTCTCTCCATCCTGTTCTTTCCCCTGTTTATGCTTTTATTTCTCCCTTCTCACTTCCCCCCATTAAGAGTTTTCCTTTTGACTACCACCTCTCTCAACATTCCCTCCCTATCAGTGCCCCTCCCTTTTCTTACCTTTTCCCCTCACAATTTGTTCCCTCCCTTTTACTCCTCCCTACTCTTTTCTTTCCCCTTTCCCCTCCTAGGTCCTGTAGGAAACTTTAGATTTTTATACATAACAAATCATGTTATTCCCTCCTTGAACCAAATCTGAAGAGAGTAAATCTCAAGCAATGCTCCTTTTCCTCCCTTCTTTCCCTCTACTATAATAAGTTTTTGTGTCTCTTCAGGTTAGGGTCCTATACTTAACTGAGTATGTTTTTCCCTCCTTGAACAAAAACCTGTGAGATTAAAGCCCATACAATGCTCATCTCCCTCCCTTCTTTCCCTCTACTATAACATACTTTTATGCCTCTTCATATGGCACGATTTACCTTTTTCTACCTCCTCCTTTCCTCTTTTCCCATTGCAATGCTTTTATACTCCTTAATAAAGTTTTCTCTATCATCACAAAAGTTTATTTATACCCACACCCTCTGTCTATGTATTATTTAAATTTTCATGATAATCATACAGTTCTCAAGATTAACAGATATCATCCTCACATATAGGGATGCAAACACTTTGCTCTTATTGAATAGCAAGTTTTGTGTGTGTGTGTTTTTCCTGTTTACCATTTTTTGGAGAGCAATTAGGGTTAAGTGACTTGCCCAAGGTCACATGGATAGTTTTTGTGTTAAGTGTCTGAGGACAGATTTAAAATCAGGTCCTCCTGTCTCCAGGGCCAGTGCTCTATTCACTGCACCACCTAGCCACACTTTTTTTTAAATAATTTTTTTTTTCTGCTTTTTGGAGGGCAATTGGTGTTAAATGACTTGGCCAAGGTCACATGGCTAGTTAAGTCTTAAGTGTGTGAAGCCAGATTTGAGCTCAGATCCTGCTAACTCCAGGGCTGGTGCTCTATTCACTGCTCCACATATCCACCGATCTCTGTTTACCTTTTTATGTCTCTCTTGAGTCTTGTATTTGAAGATCAATTTTCCATTGAGCTCTGGTCTTTTCATCAGGAAAATCTGGAAATACCTTTTTTCATTGAATGACCATGTCCTTGCCTGAAAGATTATGCTCAATTTTTCTGATTGTAGTCAATGGCTGTACTACAAGCCTCTTTGCCTTATGATATATCAAATTTCAATCCCTTACATATTTGAATGTAGAAGCTTCTAGGTGTTGTGTGATGCTGACTGTAGTTTCATGATATTTGAATTCTTAATTTCTGGCTGCTTGCTGTATTTTCTCCTTGACCTGATAATTGTGGTATTCTACTATAATATTCTTTGGAGTTTTCAATTTGAGATGTCTTACAGAGGTGTTTGGTGGATTCTCTTGGTGACTATTTTACTTTCTGATTCTAGGACCTCAGGGAAGCTTTCTTTGATGATTTCTTGGAAGATGCTGTCCAGGCTCTTTTTTTTTTCATCATGACTTTCCAGTATACCAATAATACTTTTTAAAATTATCTCTTCTGGATCTGTTTTACAAATCAGTTGTTTTACCAATGATATATTTTACATTTTCTTCTATTTCTCATTGTTGAGCTTTTATTTGATTGGTTCTTGATGCCTCATAAAATCATTAGCTTCAACTTGTCTAATTATAATTTTAGTGAATTGTTTTCCTTAGTTTTTGTGCCTCCTTTTCCATTTGGCCAATTTTTATTTATAAGGAGTTATTTCTTCCAGTTAAGTTTTGTACCTTCTCTTCCATTTGGCTACTTGGCCTTTTTAAGGAGTTGCTTTCTTCAGTGAATACTTTTTTTCCCCCCAATCTGCCAATTGTATTTAAAAATAGTTGTTCAAATTATCTTCCACCTCTCTAATTTGTCTTTTAAAATCCTTCTGGAGCTCTTATAAGAAGGCTTTTTTGGGCTCAAGACCATTCTGCATTCCCTTTTGAGGTTTCAGATGTGAGTATTGGGTCAATGCTGTCCTCTTCTGAATTTGGTTCTTCCTGCTCACCATAATATGATTCTATAGTCTTCGTTTTTCCAATTTGTTTTTGTCAATTATGACTGACTATTTCCTGGCTTTTGAAGTGGATTTTAATTACTGAGGCACAGAGGGCTCTGACTCACACTTCTTATGCTGGGAGCTAGGTATCTGGTTCCTGGCTATGTGTGCTGTGCCTCTGGTTCTGTCAGTTGAAGGCTGTATAATGCTGCAGCTCACTTGGTGCTGAGCTGGAGCTGGCTGGTGAGTGCCCAGACTGAAGCTGGGACACGAATTTCTGCATTTCCCCTGGGTGACACTGAAGCTCACCGTATGAGGTATGAGGGAGGGGTGGTCTGGCAGCTTCAGTTTTCTGCCTCCCCAACCCTGGGCTAAAGTTCAGGTGAGCTCAACTGCTGTTGACCAGGGCTGCACACATATCTGCCAATTCCCCTGGTTTTGTGAACACCTGGGGTTTTGGTGTTGGCCTTTGCTGCCTCCAGCCCCCCCCCCCCGAGTTTGGATCTCCCACTGAGATACTTCCTAATCCTGCACTCCTCCCCTACAGCCACAGTGCAGCCACAAGTACATCCTTCCTTTAGATCTCCCAGGACTTCTGCTGGTTCCACTATTTCAGGACTTTCCCTTGGGGCAATATTCTCTGGGCATTGCAAAGTCAACAAGGTAGGGATGACAGCACCCAAGACTTACTCCACCTTCTTGACTTGAAGTTCAGGTAGGTGATTTTGAAGTCTAGATTCTGGGCTGTAGCTGCTGCCACTGCTTCATACCCTGTACTTGTCTCTCACCCAGCTCCATTAGAGCACTATCTTGCCATGAGAGATCTAGGAATTGCCACAATGGTGGGTGAATCAGTTTGCCTGGGCTTTCTCCAGCTCTGCTATGGTTGGGTCCATGCTGGTGCAACCTGTGTGCTCTGCACTCCTGTTGCACATCACAACAAATCCTACCTGTTCATTTTCTGTGCTACCCTGGGCTGCAAATCTGCCCCATTCCGTCTCACAATGAATTCTGCCACTCTGAAATCATCCATTCAGATGCACTTTTTAGAGGTAACTGAAAGAATTAATGGGAGAAGATAGATGAGTCCCTGCTTTCACTCCACCATCTTGACTTTGCCTTGCAGGGTGATATTCAAACCCAGATCATCTGAATAATAAAAAAAGAGTACTCTTTCCAGTTTTTCCTCTCACGAATGATAAGATGCTAGATGTTATATATTGAAATAGAGAAGTATACCATTGTTTTCCAAATAGAATTGGATATGTTAAGAAGGATTGAGTCTTACATTAAGTCTTATTAAGGGACTTTCAGGAAAGATTTGATGACTAATTACTTGTTCAGGATATTGCAAAGAGAATCTGTGCTTTAGAGATGAATGTAAATAGATGAACACTTAAGACACTACACATTTATGAATCTAGAGGATGAGATTCCAATAGTATAATTTGACCTAGACAATCCAGAAAATGTATGTGTGTAGCACTTACATGATATTCACAACATTGATGGTGACCATGAATATGCTGGCATAGTTCTGAATCACAAAATATAGAAGACTCTTAATATAGAAGACTGAAGCAAAACATTTATTCAGACACCAGAAAGCCAAATTCCAATACTAGAACACCAAATCCCATCACCAGAAAACCAAATCCATCATAAGCAACAAAGAAGTTAATACACCTTATCACCACAGAGAGCAACAGCATCTCAAAACCTTCCCACAAACAAACACTCACAAGCCTAGCTGTCTCATTGCCTCCATCCTTTCTCTCCCCCACCTCTAAATACCCTGAGTCCCAGCTTCCTACTTCATCCATTAAGCAAACTCCTCCTACCACAGGCTCCATGTGATTACATTCAGCCTATTAAGGGGCAGGGAAGATCTTCAAATTCCTATTCTTATTACAGCTTGTTTGTGTGTATGTATGGTAGGGACAGAATATAAGGGGAGGACATCAGAAACTCCTTTGCTCTCTAAAAATAAATCCAAAAAAATCTGTTTATATGTAAGGCTATAAAATTGAGAACACTACTGATATGAATACAGAGCTAGATTCATACCAGGCTATGTGGAGATTTCACATCTTCTAGTTTGTCTGCATCTTCTAGCCAAGTCCAACAGACTTTTCAAGCTCAATAGGTACCTGGCAGGAGAGGTTTGCCTTACTGTGGAATAACAACCTCAAATGGGATGAGCGGACAGAAGAGAATATAAAATTTCATGCTTTTTGTTGAAGATTGGAAAGGCTTAATTGTATAAAAAATTATATGATCTCATATATGCTATATGTAATAAAATGAGGAATTTACATATATATGAATAGTTTGTGTGAATGAATAGAAAGGGGAGCAAGAAAACCTTAAGAACAATAATCTCCCCTTTCTATTCCTTTATACAAACTAGTCTTCATGCATGGAATGTGCTTCCTGATTATCTCTGTCCCTGATATATTTACTTTAAGCCTCAAGAGAGGTGCCATTTTATCTGCTGGACCATTCCCTATTTCTTCAGTTGTCGGGGTTCTATATTTCCTCAAAGTGTCTTATATTCATGTGTTTGTAGACACAAATACAATTATTATTCTGCATAAAGAAAGATTTTTGAGGACAAGTTTTTATCTTTTTAACTCTAGAACTTGTGTAATGTGGTGGTTGCTTAATAATAGGTAGTTGGAAGATTCAGTGAATAGAATACTGAGCCTGGGGTCAAGAAGACTTGAGTTCTGACACTAACTGTGCATTCTGGGTGAGTCATTCAAACTTTTTCAGTCCTAATTTCCTCACCTATAAAATTGGAATAATAATCACATCTGCTAGGCAACTAGGTAATATAGTGGATAGAGTTCAAGACCTGAATTCTGGACTCATCTTCCTGAGTTTAAATCTGACCTCAGATAGTTTTTAGTTGAGTGACCCTGGGCAAGTCACTTAACCCTGTTTGCCTCAGTTTTCTTTTATTTGCAAAATGAGCTGAAGTACAAAATGGCAGGCTACTCCAGTATCTTTGCCAAGAAAATCCTAAATGGGTAAATAAAGAGTCAGGCACAACTGAAAAATGACTAACAATAGCATTTACCTCAGAAGTTGTTGTGAAGACAAATTGAGACATTTGTGCTTTATTAAAGCACCTTAAAGTACCACATAAATAGCATTGTTATTATTGTTGTTGTTATGTTGAATAGAAGTGAATCATTTTTCAAAGATATTTTTTTGGTCCAAGAGGTAGACATGGAGTAAAGGATCAGGTCCATTCTTAGAGTTTGGACTACTTGGGTTCAACTCTTGCCTGTAACAGAGATTAGCTGTGTGACTATGGGCAAATTGTTTCATTTCTCAATGTCCTTGGATAACCTCCCTACACCTTTGAATTATAGTTTAATGTACTGATGAAAACATGTATCCAGGTCACCCCCTTCCCTCCACTCATTAACAATAATAAAGTTTTTTCTCTGTACTATAGGCATCTGAACTTCCTAAGGCCTTCTTTTTAATACCACTATAATGTGAAGAACAAATCCTATAGGCCCTACTGACCTGGATAATATAATGCATATTACTTTTGACACTAATAACACACTTAATTGAATATATAACAGAAAGCTCATTTGATAGTGCACATTCCTCATAAACCTTGTAAGGTACTTTTCTCTGATTCACATTGAAGTTGAGATAGACTGCAGATGTGGTAGTTAATGTTGGACAATAGACAGATATTCCCAAGGGCTGTCTAATGGTCAATATTGAATGTAAACCAAAATACAAGAAAAGCTTCCTTTAATCCTTTAATGCATGAACAGTTTAATTTACCAATTCAAAAATTAAATTTACAAAAATAAAACTGAGTATATTGAAACACCAGGCAGCTGTTGTAGTTTACCTTGAACATTAGCCAATTTCTCAGGCTATGTTATAACTTAGCTGTAACATACACACTGCTGTTTGAGAATAATAATTAGACAAATGGTGACTATAGCATATTTGCACTGAACGTTAAACTAAGTTTGGTTGTCATTCTGATTTTTACTTATTTATTTAATTTCTGAGGGGCATGTGTTGTTAGTGTTATTGTTAGTTTTGGAATTTATAGAACCAGTATGACACAGTATAAAGTGAATTGTCCTGAGAGTGTAGAATCTAGACGGGGAACCTGCAGTCTCAAAGCCACGTGTGACCTTCTAGGTCTTCAAGTGAGGCCCTTTGACTGAATCCAAACTCCACAGAACAAATTTGCATACAAAAATTTGTACAAAATCACAAAACATAATTAATTCACAGTGATAACTATCACAGGCTCCTCCCCCATTCTCTTTCTTATGGAGAAAATATACCAAATGAGCACAGACTATCATTAAAGGGAAAGTAAATCTATGCTTTAGGCTACCATAGCTATATGCAGTGAATATCCACCACCATTCCTCACGTCTCTTCTTTCACAGTTGTTTACTCTATGCAGGCAAAATTATGGGAACTTTTTAAGGGGAAATACTAGCCATTTACAGTTGTTGATGCCTCCCCTTAAATATTTTTTGGCTAATTGTAACTCCCACGAGAGTGGCAGAACTGCACAGGATAAAAATGTCTATTTTCATCTTCCAGTAGGTCAGCCCCACTGATTATATTTCACTGTTCTACTAATAGTGAGCTTGGGCAAGTCAGCTACTTTGTCTCTTTTGATCCTCAGCTTCCTTATCTGAGAGATGGCAATGGAAGTAGTAAAGTGCCCATTTCAGAGCATTGTTCAATTCAGAAGAACTGGGTTAAATGCTGCCTCCTTAATCTGCTGATTTTGTAGCAATCTAACCTCTCTGAGTTTCATTTCTTTATCCATAAAATGTAGGATAATAACAGTTACATTATTATACAATACTTGTGTGTTATAATGCTTCCTTACATTGTTTTTGTGAACCTCAATTAAAATGTTTTTAATGTACTTTAAAAAAATTTTAACGTTAAATATTTTATCGTTATCTATAAATGTCTAGGAGAATTTTAGATTTCTACATTCACTTATAATTAGACTCACATTCCTTTTTAAAGTTTTGTTTTATAGGGGAAAAGGGATGGGGAACTATTTTTTATCTGATATGAAAAAGCTAGATCAAGTCTCTGATTTGGAAAATATGCATAAGCTAGGAGATAGCCTCTTGTCTTTTCAGTACATCAAGTGCTGCTCACTGAGGAGATGAGGTTGGACTTTTAAAACAATGATAATTACAAGGGATGGAGGCTGAGTGAATTCAATTGCAGACTTTCCAGGTGTAAGAGTTGGAATTTCATTGGGTCAGGAGTCAGCTCATGAGTGGAAAAGGGAGCACACACTAACCTTAAGCTTTAATGACTGTCATAAGCTTTCCTTCTTGAGGGAATGGGGGACCACTGTGACAAAAAACAGGTCTCAGAAGAAAGAAAATCAATCCATATGCCATCTTTGAGAGTCATGTTGCAGCTACTAGATTCTTATGAAATTCATCTTTTTTTCCCCCTTTTCTCCTTTGCTTTTCCCATTCGTGATTCTATTCTCTTAAAAAAAAAAACTAAAACTAAAACCAAGTAGGATTTGACTAATTAAATGGCAATAATAATCTTAACTGTTAAACATTCACATTTCTAATTACTTGGGACAAAGATTTTGAAAAGATCTTGACTGTTAGGTAAAAAAAAATATTAAATCAAAGTCATTAACCTGCAAATTAGATTACACAGAGTTCAAGATGCCTTCTAAACCTAAGATTTTTTTGAGTTCGAAGAAGTAGCAAAAATCATAGGAGATACGGAAGGGATAGTTTAAGAATATTTTAAGAAGACAATATTCTCTAAACCTGACCTCAACCATCATTTCTCCCTCCTCCTGAATTTAGATTTTTTCTTATAATGTAATTTTATTCTGTGGACATATTGATGTGCATCTAGATCAGTTATGAACAGTTTTGTTCTAGATGCAAGTGAAGTGCCAATGTGGATTTTTGTTTAAAAGCTAGAAAAAAATGTGAATTAAGGAGGAGAAAATATATTAAGAACAAGTTTTTATTTTAATTTTTCTTTTCTATGCATGTAGTAGTACTAAAATCAGTAGAAAATTAACTTTCAATAGAGTAATAGTAGCATAAGCAGATAGCCAAGCATATTTTTTGAATGTTCCTTGGATAGAAAATTCTTCAGGGAAACCTAAAAAGTCCAGACTTGCACAGAAGATAAATTAGGACTAAATTATTTTTGTTACAAAGACATTCACCATCTCTTTTTCAAAAGGAAGCTTTCCTCTAAGATTTAATGCATGCTTTGCTGTATTTTTCAGGAACACATCGATTTCCAGAACTCAGAGAGTGTTTTCCCTTCTACTACAACCTCTTTACCTGCTGTTCCAGTCTATTACATTTGCTTTTGAGATTTAGACTTTGAATCTTTTAAAGGTAAAGATGACAAGTCAGTCACGTTGAAATAGACTTTCATTTGACACGTTTTTAAACTCATAGTAATGAAGATTTGAGAGCCAAAATGAAACCCTCAAAAGTGGACAGGACAACTAAGGACAAATATTGGAGGTGGGGTGGAATAGATAACTGAGAGGTCATGAGACTTCAGGAGCAATGATCTTCAGATAAGAGAAGGAAGAAAAATAGATAATTCATCTTACAAGGAGTTTCTCTCTGGACTTGGTCTAGACAAGTGATATTAAATCTTTGTCCCACTCCCTATTTTAGAATGGGTTTCTTCATCCTTCAAATTTGGGATCCTCACATGATTACTTTCCCCTTTTTCCAATAACCAATGTTTTCTATACTGTGCCTGGATTTCCATTTCACTCAGTATCTTTGACTTTACTTAATCTATTAGCCTCTTCTGGTTAGAGCTAATTCTATATCCAGAAAGATATTCATTTGCCTTATTTAAATGTGAATCTCACCATGAAGATTTACTTATGTTTACTTGTCCAAGATTTACTTGTCTTTGAACTACACTAACACCAGTGTTCAAATCTAAAAGTATTTTCTTTTCTTCTTTCCCCTTCTCTCCCCTTCTCTATTTCCCATATAAAGAGGCTACTCAAATATGCAAAAGAGTGAATTTTCCTGATTTTGAAAAATCTTTTTATTCTGTCCCTGAGGAATAGATGAAAATGTAGGTAGATTGTGAATTGGTTGAATGACCGTATCTACACATGATTCATTAATGAAGGGTTGTCTATTTGTAGGTAGTTGAATGGTGGAGAATTCCAGGAATCTATCAATATTTTTATTTTTATTTAAATGAAGGACTAGTTGTCACATTTATGGATGACAAAAGCCTTGGAGGAATAATTAATTCTTTGGAAGACATATAGAGCTCAATTCATCTTGATAGTCCAGAAAGATGGAATGGACAAAATAAGTTGAAACTCTATAGGATCAATTGTAAAGTTCTACACTTGTGCTAAAAAAAAACAATGAGTTACTTTGTAAGTAGAAGATGGGAGTGATATGACTACAGCAGTATATGTGAGAATGCTAGGGGAATTTATTCTATGAGGGTAGCTATCAGCAAGAATTTTATTGGAATGAAAAGTCAGTATAAACCAGAAATGAAAGATGGCAACCAAAAATTGAAACTAGACTAAATTAATAGAAGTATATGGTACAGAAATGGTGAGGTTCCACTATGCGTGTAGAATATAGAGTTAAATTCTGGGAACAAGATTTTTAGGAAAGACATAGACAGGGTTAGGCAGATCTGTAATATAATGCCAAGGAAAGGCAACTTCCCAAGGTTCAGAATACCAGCATAGCTGCTCTCTATTTTATTCAGTGACCAACCAAGAACAGAGAAGATCAAAACATGACATCATTCAAAATACAGCATTTACTAAGGATGATTAAATAATCTCCAAGTACTACCCCATCCCCAGGACCTTCCAATCATTCAATCAATTACAAAGTCCCTGTTCTAAATACTTCTCCACCCCTAGGCTATACCTTCATTTAGTCCACCACAAAGCCCCTCTTCTCAAATGGAGATTAGTTTCCAAACATAAGTAAAGTACATTCACTTGTTCAACCATAGAACACAAAAAGGTCAAAAGTTCCCCACCCCTGGATCACAATTGAATCTACCCCAGAGTTACATCAAGTTTAAGCACAGCACTTAATACCCAAATGGAGGTCTTTTCTTCATCTTGACAGGAGGCAAGTTCTCAGCAATCTTAGTTCCTGGGGAGACAAGGCTTAGCAAGGCCATAAGATACATTGCCAGTCCCTTCATTAATTCATCCTCTGTCTGTAGAACAGTCCTAGAACCCCTGAAAACATTAGCAAAACCCTCTTCCAGGATTTCTGTAAACATACAACAAGAAAATCCTTCTTCAGGGCTTCTGAACCAACAGAAAGGTTCCCAGACCCCTGCAACAACAGCACTGTCCTTCACCAGTGGACAGTATTCACTCTGTCTG